>NC_042623.1:46940750-47118323 GCF_901001135.1 Rhinatrema bivittatum | reverse complement strand
GGGGGGGGGGGGGGGAGAGTGTATCAGTGTCTGTGAGAGTGAGAGGTTATGGTGGGTATAAGAGCATGAATGTGTAAGTATGTGACAGTGTATGTGTGAGAGAGAATGGACATGTGAGTGTATGTGTGAGAGAGAGAGGATAACCTCCTAATCCTCGACAATATCAGGGTGACTGGAAATCAAGAGCTCCCATGTATGGACAGCAGGGGCTTTTTAAAATCCTTATTAGTTTTAATTATTGTGTGTTATTTGATATATGTGCTGTTTTGAAATATTATTGGTGTGTGGGAAATTATAAAAATGTATATGATTTTAATTAATAGAAATTCTATTTATCAGTAATTTTAAAATATTCTTTTATTAGTATGGTTTTACTATTATAACTGATGCTTTATGTTTCTTAATTTTATTGTTTTATGAGGAATGGTGGTTCTGTTTATAAATGTCATAATAAATAAGTATGCACTAAAATCCAACCCCACCCATAACCCCGCCCCCATATGACCAAAGCCCCACCCTCACCCCGCCCTCGCAGGGCGAGGGCGGGGCAAGGGCGGGGCAAGGGGTCACCGCAACATGAGGAACTGTATTTCGGGGTCACGGCATTAGAAAGGTTGAGAACCACTGATCTAAAAGATTATGCTCATTAATGTATTCATGTATTTGATTATGAACAATATTTTCCAATATCTTTGAAATCAAAGGCAATATCGAAATTGGGCAACAGTTACTTACATCAGCAGGGTTCAAATTAGCCTTTTTTTTTTTTTTTTTTTTTTTTTTTTTTTAAAGAAAAGGCCAAATTGTTGCAGTTTTCAAAGACAGGGGTACGGATCCCTCATCTAAAGACAAAAAAATCACTAACATCAGAACACAGCACTTTGATCAGAACCGTGGAACAAGTATTGAATACACAGTAGGAATCTTTCAGTGATTTCAAGATAGTAACTACTTTTCTGCCTGCAACTGGGTAAAGACGCCCTCTATACAAATGGCAGAAATAAAAGAATTCACAAGTTTTTCTATTATTTCAGTTTATCAAGTTTTTTTCTAGAATATCCTGAGAACTCTATGTATATTAAGTTGTAGGATAAGGTTTAACTGAACAAAGAACAGACACACAAAGTGTGTGTTTTCTAGCAACTGTCAATGAATGAACTTAAACCTCTAGATAAATAAATACTTAATTTTAATATGTATTGCCTGAAATATTAGTGCATCCAGATATGCACATCCCATGTGGGACAACTCTCAAGGATTTTCAGAGGCAGGCCCACATAAAAAGGAAACAGATAAATCAAGTCTTTGTTCCACATCCTTCAGCTGTGGCACAACTCTGCAAACTTGTGTGCAATAGACCTCTTACATCCATCGTTATCTGGACTCTGGGAGTAGCGTTTGCCGAGGATCAAAGAAAAACATGCAACAGAAAGAAAGAGGAAAGAAATTAAGACAACAAAGGAGGGTATGTACACAAAAATAAGTGCAATTTGCTTTCTGGAAAATGTCCTATGGTAATATTAATTTGTTTTCCAAGTCAGTTCGAAACACTATGCAGCAGATTTTCAAAGCATTTACGCGCGACAGGCCTATTTTCTAAAGGCCCGGCGGGGCGCATAAAGCCTCGGGACGCGTGTAAGTCCCGGGGCTTGAAAAAAGGGGTGGGGCAGGGGTGGAGCCTCCAGGCACAGCAGCCATTTGCCACTGTGCCTAAGATCGCAGGCTGGCTGGCGGTCGGGAGACGCAACTTATAAAATAAAGGTTGAGGGGGTTAGGTAGGGCTGGGGGCGGGTTAGATAGAGGAAGGGAGGGGAAGGTGGGGGGGGGGGGGGGGGCGGAAGGAAAGCTCCCTCCGAGGATGTTCTGATTTCCGCCCATGCGTCTGTATTAAAATTCGACTCTATACGTGTATAATCATTGCTATATGGTTTCCACTCTTCTTTCTTCTTTTTAAAATCTTCTGAATGCAACAAATGAAATGAGAAAAAAAAAGGTAGAATGATTTTACAATGCTGAAGGGAGGTTTTTAGAGTAGATTGTAAATCCAAGATCAGAATCCAGTGCAATATTTACTTTGCAAGATATAATTTCAGTTTATTGGAAGCCAAGGAGGTAGATTCTGAAAAATGCAGTTATCATTGCACTCCTGAAAAACTAGTTCTTGTTAACTGTTTTTCCTTGCCTTCCTCCCACCCAAGTATCCTACATTTCTGCACCACTAATTTAAAAAGAAATAGGATGACCTTTTTAATACTCCTACAAATGCAAAAATGTCATTTTTAAATTGCATTCAATGGCAAAATCCCTCCTGGCAAGGCCACCTTCAGCTCTTTTTGTACTATTCATATTTCGCCATGTATCAGAGTGGCACAACCACAGGTTAGTGACAATAATCATTACACATGCTTGCATGCATCACAATCTGGGCAGACAAAGAGTAACCTGGGCAGTTGCAACTACCCTGTCGCAGGGTGGAGACAGAAAACTCCCACTCATATTGAGATGAAAGCATACAATAAGCCACATACCCAAAATAAAACAATGCAATAAATGATGGCCACAGCTTTATTATAACATTAAAACAGCAATACAATCAAAGCCTAAGAACCTGAGCCACATAATGGTCATATCTAAACAGAAGGCATACAGATTAATGTGCATCATATCGCGTCTAGACAACAGACCCACTGCTGGCAAAGTAAGCTCTGCCTTTCCGAGAGGCACCTCACCTAGGCATTACCGATCAGACTGCCACGTGCAAGGCGACTGCCCTGTAGGGGATAGCCAGTCTGACACCACACTGGGGCAACCCGACCCTGACGGCAGACAATTCCAATAGAGTTGATGAGGTCATAACTTGGTCATGCAATTCACTACCCATGGGCAAAACCTCCTACAGGCTCAGGTACTCTAGTGCCAGATTGCTACGACAGAATACATATCAATTACAGACCAACATAATTATAAGGAATCCATATAGCTAGACATTAGTTACTAACGGAGAACTGACAAATGCCAGAGAACAAAACATGGGAGTGTGGTTGGGATTTAGCAACACTTACTGTGTGGTGAGCAAGAAGCAAAAGGGATGAGTCCCCAGGCTGCTCGCTCCTATTACCTTCCCCATGCCACCTAGCCCAGCCACATCCTGCCTCCAAATTCAAAATTGCCCAAAGGCAAGTTCATTTCCTCCTACAGCTGGTTCGCAGGGCTCTCTCTGTTCCTCCTCCTCAGTCCCTGCCTAACCCTCCCCAGCCATGACATCCTCTCAATGATGTCACTAGAATGCCACTGCTCCAATGACTATCAGGCCATGCAGGACACACACAGCTGTGCCGCTCTTCACTTCCCACACAATGCCAGTTCCCTCCAGGTGCACACAATGAGCTACACCAACCCTCCCCCACTGCTCTGGGTGGGCGGATACCAGGTTACCCACAGTGTCTGTGCACATGGCACGGTACTACACCCTGATGCTCTCATTCAGAAAACTATATGACAGTTAATGAAAGGAAAAGGAAAGAGCAAGTGCATAAACTAAAATAAAAATCTATGCAGTCCATATTCGGCATGCTCGTCCCGCTAAGATTGATACTTAGCTGGATATATGCCAAAATTTGAAAATCCTGCCATTCTAACCACTCTCTGCACAGACAAATACATTTTTAGCTGGCTAAAATCGTATCCAGATATCTCAGGGAGCATTCCGGAATGGGGTGGAGGTATTGGCTAATACCAACTTTTGTTAGCAGCCCAGTAACTTCAGGACAGCCAAAGAGCAGTCCTAAAGTTAGCCAGATAAAACAGCCAGCTAATTTTAAGATAGCTGGGTATATTCAGTGGCACACCCTCACTACCGAATATCACAGCTAAGCTAGCCAGATCAGTTTATCCATCTATCCTTCCTTGCCAACCAGTAGTTGAGCAAAGACCTCAATGACTATATTTTTATTCCATGTGCAAGGCATTACTAAGGGCCTGATTCACTTGGACTTTTCTTCCATTATGTGTCTACAGGAAAAGACCTTGCTGAATCAGATCCTAAGTATGTGACACTTCAAAACTACTAAAATTGTGAATGTTTTCTATGTTGTGCAGAAAAAAAAAATATGCATTTGTGTCAGGAGTAAGACTCTTTCCTACATTTTGTATAGGGTTGTGAACTTATTCGCTCAGGAAAATAGAGTCAGAAAGTGTGCACGTAAAACCAGGCAGCAGGAAATTGACTCTCAAGCGCACCAGTATCCCTTTATACAGCCAAATATCTGCGCAAGAGGATGGCTATTCTATATGGATGTTAAATAGTAAGAGGTAACACTGCACATTCCTTTTCAATCATATTCAGCCCTATCTGCCCTGCCCTCAATGCCAATTTAAAATCCACTCAAAAAAGATTTTATTCAGTTTAGTACACAACGTTCTGCAATCAGCTGTCTTTTCTTTCATGTTATCGTCACCTCTAAGTGCAGACAGAATTGGGCAACCTTTTAATTTTAAGTTCTCTTACTTAGTTAAATGCTATTCCTTATATAATAAATTTCATTTCTATCCCATTACCATGCAACCTTTTTATGACCTAGCATTAAATGTGATATTGTTTCTTGCATGTAGTTTAATATCACTTTAGCTGAGCTAAAGGGAAAAGCTCTGCTCTGTAGTTTGGCACCAGTTCTAGATGCTGAAATCATAGCCACTGTTCGGCCTTATCAGAGTCCTACTCAGGGAGCGCAGAAGTCTGATAACAGGGGAGCCATAGGGGGGGGAAAAAAATATATAAATCCTGGAGGTTGCAAGACCCAAACTTACAACATTTGCTTTATCTAACAATGTTTTAAATTAAATATGTTCTTCCCTGGGATCCCCACCTTAAGTAAGGAAAGCAAGTTTGTTTACCTGTAAACCTGGTCCTCTATAAACAGCAGGATGAATCAGCCATAATCAGGGCCTGTGCTAGCATTAGGCAGGACTAGGCGGTCACCTAGGGTGCTGGTGTATGCAAGGGCGCCATTTTTGAAATGTAAAAGAAGATATGAGAGGCATAGGACAGAAGGAGGTAGTAGAGATGGCGAGTGCGACATGAAGGTATGCAATTTCAGGTTTGGAGATTCTGGAAAGACTGGAGATAGGGAGAGAGAGAGCCACGTGACACTGACATCAATGCCTAGAGCAGCTGGAGCCCCTCACACTGGTGCTGGCTATAATGCATGTGTCAAACCCAAATAAATCTCAAAAACAACCACCACTATATGCAGCGATCCAATATAATTAAACGTAAATCAAGAGCAACAAAATATTGCTCTGTCGCTGCCGAAATGTGTTTTCTAATAAGTCAAAAACTATTTTATTAAACTTTAAACATTTACTTTCTCAACCTACACTCCGTGGAACTATGTAATTTTCCTAAGAAAAAACTTTTCAAAAATTGAAAATATATTTTGTTGCTCTTGATTTACGTATAATGCATGTGTGACATCATCTAATAGACTGAGACAGACCCAGCTTTCAGAGCTCAGTAAGTGTCTTAGTGATCATGTGCAGAATTTTCAACACATGCTGCCTCATAAACCCCTCAGTCTCTTCCGTACTTTAGTGAGGTAGTCGACTCTCCAGGGAGGGCAGGTATTAAGTATGGCTGATTCATCCTACTGTCGATGGATATTAACAGGTACGCAAACTTGCTTTTTCCATTAACAAGCAGACATGAATCAGCCATAACGTATGGGGAGCTCCAAGTTGAGGGTTGCATTGTGAAGTAACTATTGGACATGAACAGCTGAAAACCTTGATGGTGATGCTGAATCCTTCTCAAGTAATACACCAGGCTATCTTGCGTCCAAGAAGATTCCATTCTCTGTGTTCACGATAGCTTGGTTAATGTGGAATGTCAATACCAAATTAGAAAGGAACTTGGGATATATACATAGAACATCCCTATTATGAAAAAACTGCAGGTATGACGAACATTAAACCAGAGACTGTAATTCACTTATTCTTCATATCAAAATGATGGCAACAAGAAACAATACTTTCTAGATCAGAAACTTCAAGTTCACCACCTTGAGAGGTTCAAAGAGAGGTTTTATGAGTTGATATAAGACTATATTGAGGTCACAAGCACTGGAGGTTTACTGACTGTAGGCTTATAATGCCACAGACCTTTATTATTAAAGTTCATGAAAGAATGGAGAGAGATCAGAACCCTCTCCACCCGCTGCTGATATGCTGCAGAAGAAGTATGGAAGCCTGAAGATGAGAGCAAGAACAGGTATTAGAGCAAGTCCCTTGGGTCACAAGTAATCAGCGGGCCATGTAGTATACCCCTTTCACTTGAAAACATAGGATCTTCTGGTTGAAGTCTTTCTAACTGAAATCAGCACATCCTTACTTGCTTAGGAAGTTGTGAGGAGGAAACTACTGCACATTCTACATCCATTAGGGCTAGCGATGGCAGATTTGGATGGCATAGTCTGCCATCCTCCTGTGATAAGATACTGAGATATTACCAATGCAATCGGCGACTGAATTGGCAAGCATACAAGATTTCAGTGGTGTGCAATCAGGGCCTTCTAGAGATTCAGTGAATCAGCCCTAATTGGCATTTTTTTTTTTTTTTATCTGCAGCATCATTGAGCCTGCACAAGCTGACAGGTCATGGTTACTTAGCCTGCCTGGGACCAGTAAAGGCGGGAATGACTATAGTGTCATCTGTCCGCGCAGGCCAACAGGACGCAGTGGCTTGGTCTGCAGAAGCCCAGTGCAGTCGGTAATGGCAGCAGCCTCATATTCCCATGTATCTTTTGCATTCTTCAACATTAACTCTGCCACTACAGATTGGTGTAGTAGCTGGACTATTCCAACATCTGAAGCGGTCTGTACTCTATACTTCAGATCAAGCTTTCAGGCTATTGGAAGACATGACATTGCAGCTTGCCACATCCTAATTTGTAGGTCCTCAAGGCGGCCATTATATGGAATAGATGCAGAGACCTTTAGAGGCTGAAGAAATTGAAACATTCTAAAGACATTCATTTTCAGGTTCTGTTCTTTCCTAACACCGATGGACGGTGTCTTTGCTACCTTATCTAAAAATTGTACCTAAGGTTTTCTGGAGAAGACATATGCTGAGGCAAGTCTGGTGGGGATCTGAAGGAATCGTCATAGAATCCTCCTCCCCTGACCATGAGGGAACACTGAGCCAAGAGCTTAATGACGATGAGGGGAACTGAAGAGGAGATGTCCAACAGGAACTCAGAATGATATGAATCCACTTCCTTCCTTTCTGATCCATGTAGGGACTCCCCTGGAAGAATTGAATCTATCCTTTCACACATTTGACTAGTATTTGGAAATGCTGCATAGATGATATTTTTAGGTTATAGAAAAGCAATATACTCTGACAGCAATGATGCTAACTTATGCTTTCAGCTTTGCTGTCAAAACAATGCTGGAACTTGCCAGGAGCATTACAACTCTACCACAATCCCAGCAGCCTAGGAGGTTTTCAAGGGTGCTGGGTGGGGTGGAAGGGTATAGGTTCAGATTGTGTGGAGGAAGGGAGTGAGGAGGGGACCACAGCAACCATATATTAAGAAAAAATGGGAGGGGTGAGTTGGGAGTTGCTCCTAGGGCCCATAGACCTGAAACTTTATGTCCATTTTTTGGGGGGCTTGTGTGGGGGAGTAGAGGATCAGGTACAATGCCCAACATTAGTTTCAATAATAAACGAACAAGATATCACCTCTAACAAGCCTTTTGTGCCAAGTAGTTAACATTTAATGTTTTCATAAGGAGACTATCTCTAACCAATTGTTACTTTGAAAATACTCAAAAGTAAATTCTCACTTCCAATGAAAATTTTTCGGGAAGAAGAGGAAGGTTTCATACAATTTTGTTATATCACTGCATCCAGCAGTGTATAGCAATTCTAATCATAAACCGACCTCCTCCAACCCATTGTAGATTTTGTTGTATCTTTTTTTAGCGTCTGTAATTTATAGTGAATGACGTGAAATAAAAACTCTTGTTATCTATATCTCACCGGACTGATCTCTCCTTGAGATATTTTTCTGTTATCACAAAAAGCCGAACTATTACCAAAAACGCCGACACACAGGTTCTCTCATAGTGCGGGTAAACTTCCCTTCTACTTATCTATACGTGGGATTCATTAGTCGTATCCAAGTCCATGTCCCAACAGGGCCGTATTTCGAATCCTCAATTCTTCGTCAGGGGACAAGATGATATGGTCCAATGATTAGTAATGTTTGGTGTTTCTTCAAATTTTAACCCGCCATCGATGGCGGGTTAAAATTTGAAGAAACAAATCATTGCCTTTTGTTTAAGCCACAAATTCAAATGGTCCTTAAGTTTTGTTATCATAAGTTACGCCAGCTTCAGCATTTGAAGTACAATTCTTGACTAAAGTGATTTTTGCACAATAGTGCAGGCTTTTATTCTTATCACAAGTAATTACTGTAATTCGCTCTGGGGTAGATTTTCAAAGGGGTACGCGCATAGGTTATGCGCGTACCCCCCGAAAACCTACCCCAAACCCCCCCTGCGCGCGCCGAGCCTATTTTGCATAGGCTCGGCGGTACACGCAAGCCCTGGGACGTGCATAAATCCCGGGGCTTGCATGGAGAGGCGTGCCGGGGGCGTGGCGGTCGTGACGCGGCGTTTCGGGGGCGTGGCACAGGTGACGCGATGTTTCGGGGGCGGCGTCGCGGGTGTGGTTTCGGCCCGGGGGCATTCTGGGGGCGTGGCCGTGCCCTTCAGAACAGCCCCCGGGTCGGATGATGGCGCGCCAGCAGCCCGCTGCCGCGCGCAGATTTACGTCTGCCTCCGGCAGGCGTAAATCCGGCGATAAAGGTATGGGGGGGTTTTAGATAGGGCTGGGGAGGTGGGTTAGGTAGGGGAAGGGAGGGGAGGGGAAGGTGAGAGGAGGGCGAAAGAAAGTTCCCTCCGAGGCCGCGCGCCGATCCCGGATTTTAATGGATACACGCGGCTACGCGCGTATCTATTGAAATTGCGCGAACAAAAGTACGCGCTCGCACAAAATTATAAAATCTACCCCTGCATGTAGACCTTCCTTATTCCCATCTTAGGACTTTACAGGTTCTTCAAAACTCTGCTAAGTAACTTATCTTGGGGGTCTGCCTTGGGAGCATGTATCCCCTTTTATTACAGCATTTGCATTGGCTACTCCTAAGGCAGCAAATCAAATTTAAAGTACTGGCTCTACTTTTTAAAACTTTAAAAATGGATGGGCTTTATTTAACTAATTTGCAAAATCTTACTTTTCTTTCATGTAATTTGCTTTCTATTGGAAAATGTGCTTTATCAATTCCATCTATGAAAAAGACTCATCTGAGTGAGACAATAGGATGCTTGTTCTATTGTGGGCCCCACTCTATGGAATGCATTGTCCAATTCTCAGAAAGCTTTAGACAATCCTGTAATGTTTTGTAAGCAGCTAAAGGCCCTACTGTTCCAAGAAGCTTTTGTGTCCAGTCATACTTAAGGTTATTGGGTGTTCTTTGCTTATAGCTTTTAGGTTTGTTATGTATTGTATGGTTATGCTGTTTTATTTTTGTATTTTATTGCTATTTCTTGTTTTATCTTTTAATTGTGATTCACTTAGCACAGCTGGTTTGTTATAAGTGGAAGATAAATATTTTTAAATAAATAAATAAAACATTTGCGGCCATGTTTGTCCATTAAAACAAACAAAAAAGACACATCAACTACATAATATCATTTCTAAGACCAAAAACCAAAAAGTTATAGAATATTCAACAATGTACTTTTTCTGGTATTTGGTATCCTTCTGATATTTAGCATAGCATTTTCATTGGTAGCACAAGGAAAGTTACATTCAGGTACAGTAAGTATTTTCCCTGTCCCCAGAGGGTTCATAATCTGTTTGTTCCTGAGGCAATGGTGGGTAAAGCAAAATTGCTTACCTTGTAATAGGTGTTATCCCAGGACAGCAGGATGTAGTCCTCACATATGGGTGACGTCATCCACGGAGCCCTTAAGCGGGAAAAACTTCTGGCAAGTTTCTAGAAGTTTTAACTGGCTGCCTGAGGCTACTGAGCATGCCCGGCATGCCATGATATTCCCTGCCACAGGGGTCTCACTCCAGTCTTGTATGTAGCAATAAGCGTAAGCAAAAATATAATAATAAAGTCTGAGGCCCAACTCCGCGGGGTGGCGGGTGGGTTCCGTGAGGACTACATCCTGCTGTCCTGGGATAACACCTATTACAAGGTAAGCAATTTTGCTTTATCCCAGGACAAGCAGGATGCTAGTCCTCACATATGGGTGATTAGCAAGCTAGAGGCTGAGTCATTGTCCGTGCATGTAGCAGTGATGCGTTGTTGTGGAAATGATGCAGCCGAAGTACACAGCAGGTTGGATGTAGAAGGAGTTGGGATTAAACTGGAAACAAGTTCTTTAAGACAGATTGTCCATAGGCTGAATCCTGTCGTCCTTCCTTGTCTAAACAGTAGTGAGCTGCAAAAGTGTGGAGAGAAGTCCATGTTGCTGCTTTACAAATGTCAACGATTGGCACTGAACGAAAATGCGCTATTGAAGTTGACATTGCTCTTACGGAATGTGCCTTTACTCGCCCTTGGAGAGGAAGGCCTGCTTTTGTATAGCAAAATTGTATGCAGTCTGCTAACCAATTGGATAGAGTATGCTTTCCCACTGCTTTACCTGGCTTATTTGGGTCATATGAGACGAAAAGCTGATTGGATTTTCTGAGGGACGTCGTGCGATTCAAGTAAAAGGACAAAGCACGTTTACAGTCCAAAGTGTGTAAAGCTCTTTCGCCTTGATGAGAGTGAGGCTTTGGAAAGAATGTGGGTAGAACTATAGTTTGATTTAAGTGGAATTCCGTAACTACCTTGGGAAGGAATTTTGGATGTGTTCGGAGAACCACTCTGTCATGGAGGAACTTTGTGTAAGGTTCGTATGTGACAAGTGCTTGTAATTCACTAACCCTCCTAGCTGATGTAATGGCTATGAGGAAAATAGTTTTCCATGTGAGAAATTTAAGGTCACAGGTATCTATGGGTTCAAAGGGAGAACGCATTAGACCTGTTAAGACCAGATTCAGGTCCCATTGCGTAGCTGGGGGCCGAATTGGTGGTTTAAGTTGAGTTAGACCTCTCATGAATCTACTGACGAGAGGTTGTGTGGAGATAGGTGCATCTCCTATCTTGTCATGATAAGCTGAGATTGCACTCAAATGTACTCTGATTGACGATGTCTGAAGTCCAGAGTCTGAAAGATAGCACAGATAATCTAGCAGAGTAGTTGTGGGGCAAGTGAAAGGATCTGTATTGTTTTGCTTGCACCAGGAAGTGAATCGTTTCCACTTGAAAGAATAATTCTTTCTTGTGGAAGGTTTGCGGGAAGCTATAAGCACTTGAGATACATTAGTTGAGAGGTTAAGTGATTGTAAGATCAAGCTTTCAACATCCATGCTGTCAAGGATAGGGATTGAAGGTTGGGATGGCGCAACCGGCCCTGATCCTGAGTGATGAGATTGGGAGCTACTCCCAGGCGAATTGGATCCTTGACTGACAGGTCTAGCAGTGTGGGAAACCATACTTGTCGAGGCCAATATGGGGCTATGAGAATCATGGACCCCTTGTCCTGTTGTAGCTTCACCAGTGTCTTGGTGATAAGCGGTATTGGAGGATATGCATATAGGAGGCCTGAGTTCCAAGGGCGAGCAAAGGCGTCCTTGGCTGGTTGGTGCTTCTGTTGGTGCAGGGAACAGAAGTTGGTCACCTTGTGGTTGAGGTGCGACGCAAAGAGGTCTGTTGTTGGCTGTCCCCAACATTGGAATATTTTGGTCGCTATCGAGGGATTCAGAGACCACTCGTGTGGTTGGAATTGCCGACTGAGTCGGTCTGCTAGTACATTTTGAATTCCTGCTAGATAAGTGGCCTGTAGTAACATTGAGTGATTCAAGGCCCAGTCCCAAATTTGCGCAGCTTCTTGACAAAGGAGATACGAGCCCGTACCTCCCTGTTTGTTGATGTACCACATGGCCACCGTATTGTCCGTTTGGATTAACACAGTCTTGTGTGAAAGGCAGTCCTTGAACGCATGCAGCGCATAGCGTATAGCTCGAAGTTCCAGAAAATTGATTTGATATGTGGCTTCGAGTTTTGTCCAAGTTCCTTGAGTTTGAAGAGAGTTTACATGAGCTCCCCATCCCAAGGTGGATGCATCTGTAGTTAACGTTATTTGAGGGATCGGCTTTTGGAAAGGCAGGCCCTTGCGTAAATTGTCTTTGATTGTCCACCAGTTTAGCGATGAGCGAAGTTGGTGGGTTACTTGGATGGGAGAATGAAGCGGTTGAATGGCTTGGATCCATTGCGACCGGAGAGTCCATTGCGTAAGTCGCATGGCAAGTCGTGCCATCGGAGTGACATGAACCGTTGATGCCATGTGGCCCAGTAAGATTAGGAACTGATGAGCTGTCACTTGCAGTTGTGTGGACATGGCGTACGCTAACTGGGACAGTGTATGTGCACGGTCTTCTGGAAGAAAAGCTTGTGCGAGGTTTGTGTCTAATTCTGCTCCTATGTATTGGAGTAGATGAGATGGTTGTAGGTGGGATTTTTGATAATTGATGAGAAATCCCAGTGTGTGCAGTACCTTTATTGTGTAATGTAGAGAAGTAAGCGCCCCTTGTTGAGATTGACTTTTTATAAGCCAATCGTCTAGATAAGGGAAGACATGAACACCTTGTTTGTGCAAATGTCCTGCTATTACTGCTAGGCATTTTGTGAATACTCTGGGAGCTGAGGCTAGGCCGAATGGTAGGACTCTGTATTGGAAATGCTGGCGTCCCACCTTGAATCTTAGGTACTTGCGATGAGGTGGGAAAATAGGTATGTGAGTATAAGCGTCTTGGAGATCCAGAGAACAAAGCCAATCCCCCTTTTGTATGAGAGGAAGAATGGTGCCCAAGGATACCATTCTGAATTTTTCTTTTCTTAGAAATTTGTTGAGATTTCTGAGATCTAGAATTGGACGCAGTCCTCCGGTTTTCTTTGGAATGAGGAAATACCGGGAATAGAATCCTCTTCCCTTCTGTGAGCGTGGTACGTGTTCCACCGCTCTTGCTTTCAGAAGAGTAGATAATTCCATTTGTAATTGAGGTATGTGATCGAGATAGGAGTTTTGTGGTGGACACTCCGGCGGGGGAGCTGTGAAGTCTAGGTGGTAACCTTGATGAACTATGGATAAGACCCATTGATCTGTGGTGATATTTTCCCAATCGTTGTAAAAGTGGGAAATCCTTCCCCCCACTGGCAAATTCGGAAAGGGGTTGGGTTGGCTCTGTTCTCCGGGACTGCTTTCAAAAGCCAGAGGTGGAAGCAGTTTGGGGCGGAGGCTGTGGCCTTGCAGCTCTCTGCTGTCTCTGCTGAGGGCGCTGCGGAGGCCTTGTAGAGCGTGGCCTTGAGGTCTGGGGGTAATACCTTCTTGGTCTAAAGAAAGGCCGTCTGGTGTCTCGCCGTGGCGGCCTGCGGGCAGGGTGAGTAGGAGCATCGTGGGACAACGTAGAGAGCTGTTTTAATGTTTCAGAGTGCTCTCTAAGCTGCGTTACGGCATCTTGTACTTTTGTTCCGAACAAGTTGTCGCCCAGGCAAGGCAAGTCCACTAGTTTATCCTGGACCTCTGGACGTAGGTCAGACGCCTTCAACCAGGCCCATCTTCGAGCACTGATGCCTGAAGCTGCCATTCTGGAAGAAGTCTCAAATGCGTCGTACGCCGCTCGCACCTCATGCTTGCCCGCATCCAGACCTTTCTGCACAATGTGTTGTGCTGCCTCCTGCTGCTGTTGAGGGAGAGAGGGAAGAAATTCCTCAATCTGCTTCCACAGGTTTCTTTGATGCTGTGTTATATACAGTTGGTACGCAGCAATTTTCGCATTTAGCATCGCTCCCTGGTAAATCTTACGCCCCATAAGGTCTAGGAATCTGTTATCTTTCCCAGGAGGGATAGAAGCGTGAGTTCTTGACCTTCTTGATTTCTTTTGCGCAGATTCCACAACTAATGAACTGTGTGGTAGTTGTGGCTTCTCAAAGCCTGGGGCCGCTTGGACTAAATATGTAGAATCAATTCTACGATTAACTCCCGGTGTTGTACATGGGTGCTCCCAAATCCGTTGCTGAAGTTGGAGTAGTACTTCATGAACTGGAATTGCTAGGTTATGTTTTGGAGGATCTACAAATTGTAGAATCTCCAGTGTTTGCTGTCTGTCATCTTTCTCTGCCTGAAGTTGAAAAGGGATGGATTCCGACATCTCTTGAACGAAAGAAGCAAAGGATAAATCCTCAGGAGGGGATTGCTTCTTGGTTTGTGGCGGAGTACCTTCTGATAAAAATTCTTCTGAAGAATACTCCGATTGTGTGTCAGACCATGTATCCTCTGGTTGAGGATATGAAGGATGGCTTGGAATTGTAGATGGAGGAACCCCCGAGGGTCCTGGTAAAGGATCCTGGATGTCCGGTGCCCCATCACTGGTATCACTGTTTTCCGCCGGGTATGAAGGCAAGGAAGATAAAAGATCATGATATCTTTTGGTGAGGATAGCATGTAATCTTTTCTCAGAGGGAATCTCTGGATGTTTGGACTTTCCTGTTGCCTTTTTTCCCCGGCTTGAAGCTGCAGAAGGAGCTACAGTGTAATGTGGAGGTGGTTGTGCCGCCGTAGAAAGTGATGTAGTGAGAAAGGAAAACATGGAGATGGGAATCAATGAGGAGATTGGTCTGGAAGCACTTGTGGACATTGTAGAATGTACACTCGTCGATTCCATCGAAGGATGTGCAATTTGCATCGAAGATGAGGCTGTTGACATCGATGGAGCAGCAGGCATCGTTGGAGCGCAGATAGGCACGTCCATCGGAATAGATAGAGCTGCAGCAGTCATCGGCACCGAGATTGGCATCGGTATGGACGATGACGTTGGCATCGGCACTGGCATCGATGTGGACGATGGTACCGGCATCGACTCGGTAGTCGGCATCGATGGAGACATCGGCATCGGCCCGATGGCCGGCATCGATGGAGTCATCGGCATCGGCCCGATGGCCGGCATCGACTGGGGAGTCGGCATCGACCCGTAGGTCGGCATCGGTCCTACCAGGGCCGGTATTGGAGATGCAGCCGGGATGGCTTCTTTCATGGCATCGGCGACAAGCTTCTTAATCAAGGTTGTTAAGTCCGCCACGGACGTCGACGGTGTCGATTCCTCTGAAGGGATTACCGAGGTCGATGACAACTTCCGCTGTTTAGCCCTTGGTTCTTCCGGCGATGGCAACGGAGGAATCGCATGATGTCTCCGGTGTTTATGTTTGGGACGGATCTCAGAAACGGATCTGGACGATGACGGGGTTGGCGAGGAAGCATCTCCCGAACCTTGTTGGACTTTCTTTAGAAGTATCTTCTTCGATACGCCTATCGGGGAAGATCTAGTCGAGGTCGACGGCGATGTCGGTGCTCTGATTTGAAAAATCTGAGCCATTCTTTCATGGCGAAGCTTCCTACCTTTCGCCGTCATTTCTTGACATTGGGCACAAGAAGCGATGTCGTGGTCTCCTCCCAAACAACGGACGCACTCCACGTGCGGGTCGGTGATGGACATAGTCCGGTTGCAGGCCGGACATTTTTTGAATCCGGAGGTTTTCTCCGTCGACATCCGTCGATGAATTCGGATTCCTTTTTGTCAAAAAAGAGTATGAAGTTTGTCACCAGCCGGTGACAAACCGAGCGAGACCCGTAAAGGGTAAAAAGTTGAGAATTAAAGTTAGTCGTTGTGAGGTAACTCACGGGGCTCCTGGAAACCGCGATGCAGCTAGCAGCGCGGAAAAAAGAAGACTGGAGTGAGACCCCTGTGGCAGGGAATATCATGGCATGCCGGGCATGCTCAGTAGCCTCAGGCAGCCAGTTAAAACTTCTAGAAACTTGCCAGAAGTTTTTCCCGCTTAAGGGCTCCGTGGATGACGTCACCCATATGTGAGGACTAGCATCCTGCTTGTCCTGGGATAAAGTGACTTATCCAAGGTCATAAGAAGCAGCAGCATGATCTGAGCCCTGGCTTCCCTGGTTTTCAGCCCACTGCTCTAACCACTAGGCTACTTTCACAATTAAAACAGTTTTTCTTTCATTATTCCTGAATTATGTATGCGGGATAGTGTGTATGAGGAAAGGGACCTGCCTTACAAGTTTGTACTGGACCCAAAGAAATGATATTTGAGAACTGCTTAGGTCACTGAGTTGATAACTTGCATTCCATAGAATCATTTTCTCTTCTTTCTATTTGACTACCCAAGTAAGCAGGATTTTCCTCCCAACTTATTTTGCATGCAAATCGCTGATAAATACCATAGGGTCAACAAATAAGCTCTAATGATACCATTTTGTTGGCATAACACATATTTTACTAGCCTTTGAGAAGTTCTCCTTCCTTCATCAGATCAAAAGTTAATAAAAATATGATAAACTATATCAATAAAAAAAGGTATCATTTTATTTATGGACCCTTCTTTCTACATAACTTATAGCAAGAACACTATCCATGAATAAGTATGAAAAGCCCTGCTGAAAATCATATAGAAAATGCCAGTGGACATTTTTGTTATAAAATGATATTAAACAAGTTAATCCAACATAACCACCATAGCTTTGTCAAGCTCGGTTTTGAGTGACATATCCTTTTCCTATCCATTTTTAAATGCAAGAACAAGGAAACACAAATGTTATGTCCTAATTTATAATGTTTAAATTAAAATGTTACTTGATATGTTTTTCACGCCAGCAACATGTCTAGAACAGGACTGCAAAATTATGTGGCTCACTTATAGGAGATTATTTTTTTTCAAAGAAACAAGTTATAGTAACAGTCCTCTCAGACTTTGTTTCTAAATTTAATTTGGGTATATCATGGAATGATTGCTCTTTTCTTGGTATCTTTTTTATGCTTAATTGTTCTCATGTAAAACAGTGCTTTATCTTTGATAAGCTATTGTTATTAGTCAAAGAACCAATTACAACTGTACAATCTAATATAACAATAATGCAATCAATGTCACTGTGTCTCATTTTTAATTTAAAGCATTTTAGAACTCTACAGGGAGGTGCCATTTCTAAAATAAATGCATTTTAATTTGCTACAGTATAGATTTTTAAATATAAATGCACCCAAACTGGTGAATTTTAAAAGCCCTACAAGTGTCAAAGCCAGGAGATACGCATGTATATCAGCCCAGCTCGTGCCTCACGAATTTTAAGAAGCGCCTAGATATGTGCATCCAGGAAATATTAATGAAACCAGCGTGAAAATATTTACACCCACCAGTGCGCACCAGGGTCCCTATACGCACAACTTTGCTTCTTCTATGGATGACATGTAAATCATGAAACAAAAAAAGTTAAACTAGCAGTGGAATTTTAGGGGTCGGGGCTAATAGGGAGGCAAGTTAGTTAGGGGGTTTAGGAAGTCCTCTCCTTTATTGGGGCAAACTGGGAACAAACTGGGGAAACTGGTAATTGAGTCTGTACACAAATCCCCCCACTTATGCGATCAAGGTGTCATTTGCACGCAGACGCGCTCGTCAATGTAAAATTGTGCGCACAGGTACACACATATAGCCGATTTTATACCTTGTGCACATATACGCGCATATGTTATAAAATTGCCGCATCCATGTGCTCCCGCAGGCAGGTCTTAAAATTCACTTTATAGTGTCGAAGCACAAAAATATATCTTCCTTCCAAAATGTTGCATTCTGTATTAATTAAAATCACTTTCTCTCTGTCTTATTATACGCTGATAAAGATTCTGCTGCATAATAGGTAAGCTACAATACCATTCATAAAATTGTTACGTTTCACACAGTTGGCTGTACCAATAAAAGTAAAAGGAGCTATTGTGAATTTCCTGCAACAGGTCATGGTGAACCCAACAATGTAACTGTAAGCATTGCAAAGTACCACACTGGCATGTATATAAGATAGCCCTGAATATAAGGCAAGTTACCATTATATATGAGCCAATAGAATACAGTGAACAATCCTGATCTCACGCAAGCATCACTGCTGATTCCTCTTCCTCTCCCACAAAATATTTGTTTTAAAAATTGTTTTTCAAATTTGCTTTGTCTTAAAAAGGTACATCTTTGTGCTACTACTGTATGGGAAGTCAGGAACTGCTGACATTCATAGTTTTGCTGCTGGCACACAAAAGACATACTTCCTAGGTGCAGCAGATACTCCTCTTCAAAGTAAACTAAAATATGAATTATTGGGTTCAAACTTTACTGTCTAGGCAGGCAAGAACTTTCTATTTAATGGATTATGAGCCGAGGGCTTGGAGGCCTTCGGATTCTGTTACGAGCACGGTCTCCGGCAGCTGTTATGACCCGAGGGCGTGGAGGCCTTCGGATACTGTTATGAGCACGGAGGTGTGATCACTTCTGGAACAGGTGTTGTGAGCCCTTGGACTGCTTTGTGACTCAGGGAGGCGCCCCAAGACACTCCACGGAAGGTGAGCTGGTACAAGCACGGGTAGAACTAAGACAGACAGAACCTCGACCGGACCTGCACGCCCCAGGATGGTTAACAACACAATGTTGATAACTGAACAGTTCTCCGACCGTTCCAAGCCCTTTCAGACCAGCCACTGGTTACAGCAAGAGGCGGAAGGCCAGACAGAGGACGAGGGCAGACTGAGTCCTTGGAACATGGAAGACTCTGGATGCAGACATAGAACTTAGAAGACTCTGGAAGATGACCTTGGAAGACTGGACATAGATGATAAGCTGGAAAGGTACAGACAATGGCACTGTCTCTCAGGGTGCCCTACACAGTCCACCGACACGGGCGGATCCCATGGGCTGGTCGCGGACCACCCTGTCCCACTGCGCGCCCTACACAACCTAGAAGGCTGGTTGCGGACCATGCAGAGAGCGGGACAAGCGCAGGATGGGAACCCGGCCCAACGAGGCTCCAATGGCCAGAAACAGGGTCCGGACGGAACGGAACTACGTTCAGGATGGCCATCTGGATACCTCGAGGAGCTGGAAGGTCAAAAGACTTGGAGCAACTCTGAGCGCTAGGAAGACTCAGACGAAGGCTTGGAGGAACTCTGAGCGCTAAGGAGACTCAGACGAGGGCTTGGAACAGGCGACAAAGGAGTGGGACCTTGATACATCAGGAAATGGAACATCAGGGCGTACGACATCAGGACATCTGGACTTGACGCAAACTATGAAGAACAGGACCTCAGAACATCAGGACATGGAACGTCAGGAAGCATTGAAGGAGCTCCAACGGAGGACAAGACCAGGGACAAGACACTGAACATGGAGCCATCTAAACAAAAGAAGACCACGGAAGACCTGGATCAGTCACAGAGCACAGCCAACTGTGGAAACCGATCCGAAGGCACTGGAAGAAGTCAGGCAGGGCCCTTATAAAGGGCTGAAGCAGGAAATGAAGACCAGCTGGGATCCGGTGGGACCAGGAGCACCTACTGCTACTGGCCTTTTAAATACTCTGAAGAGGCGTGCGCCGGTGCCTAAGAAGAAGCAGACAGGAAGCACCATGGACAGCAGCACCCAGCCGCGCGAAGGAAACATCACAGGGAGGAGCAGTCAGGCCACAGGATGGCCTCCTGCCGTCCGAGGAGGACCCCGGGGATGACATTGCGGCTCCCTGCCGCGAAGACAGGTCAGTGGCAGCTCCACGTCACAGAGGAGACGGACAAGAAAAGCCTCCAGGCTGCGGGTCTCAGCGGCGGCTTAGGGCTGCAACAAGATGGCGCTGGCGGTGGCCCTGCTGCATGGGACCCGGCGTGGGCAGCAGCCCAGCCGCGGAGTAAGGAGTCAGCAGTGTCCTACCGCATCAGGAACAGGTGGGAGAAGAGGCCTGCTTGCGGAGAGTAGCTCCGCGGGCAGGAATCGTAACAAAGAGCGAGGCCATCACTAGGTCAACCAGTGCCCCAGGCAGTCCAGTGGTAAAGTTAGTCATGGAGGGTAAACAGAGCCAGCCATGAAGATACGCTCATATGACACAGCCAGCTGCCCCCTCTCATGTGGCCACAAGCTACTAGCCACTCAAGAGCTCAGAAATCCTGATACTACAGTGGTGGTATGGAGCCATGGCCTTCCACCCCATGATGATGTCCACTGGTGTCCCAGGCAATTACATAGAAACATAGAAATGACGGCAGAAGAAGACCAAACGGCCCATCTAGTCTGCCCAGCAAGCTACGCACTTTATCCATTTTTTCCCCCTTTTTCTCTCTCCCACCTGTTACTATTGGCTTCCAGTACCCTCCAGCCCTAATTACCCTCCACCCAACCACCAATTTAGAGAGCAGCGCCGTATCTGCATCCAAGTGACATCCAGCTCAATTAGGGGTAGCAACCGCTGTAACAAGCAGGCCACACCCTTGCACCATACTCTTACCCACCCCTGTTTTTATTTTTTTGTTTGTTTTTTTATTTATTTAATTTTTTTTTAGATAGCAGCCCTCCATCCTTCTGCTCCGTGAAGGTGGAACACTAACTACTGGCCACTGGCATCCCGCTCCGTGAATGCCTCTGTGGCTACTGCCGCTCCGTGCAGTGTTTGAATGCCTCTGTGGCTACTGCCGCTCCATGCAGTGTTTTGCTGCCTCCACTTTATTCACGCCCTCTAGACTTGATGGATCCACAGTGTTTATCCCACGCCCCTTTGAAGTCGTTCACAGTTTTAGACTTCACCACTTCCTCCAGAAGGGCATTCCAGGCACCCACCACCCTTTCCGTGAAGAAATACTTCCTGACATTGGTTCTTAGTCTTCCTCCCTGGAGCCTCAGCTCGTGACCTCTGGTTCTGCTGATTTTTTTCTGACTGAAAAGGTTTGTCGTTGTCTTTGGATCATTAAAGTTTTTCAAGTATCTGAAAGTCTGAATCTGCTCCTCCTTTCCTCCAGGGAGTACATATTTAGATTCTTCAATCTCTCCTCGTATGTCATCCGATGAAGACCCTCCACCTTCCTGGTCACCCTTCTCTGTACCGCTTCCATCTTGTCCTTGTCTCTTTGTAGATACGGTCTCCAGAACTGAACACAGTACTCCAGGTGAGGCCTCACCAAGGACCTGTACAAGGGGATAATCACTTCCCTTTTCTTACTCGATATTCCTCTCTCTATGCATCCCAGCATTCTTCTGGCTTTTGCTATCGCCTTGTCGCATTGCTTCGCAGACTTCATATCATTAGACACTATCACCCCAAGGTCTCTCTCCTGCTCCGTGCACATCAGCCTTCCCCCCCCCCCCCCCATCGAATACAATTCATTCGGATTTCCACTCCCCATATGCATGACTTTGCACTTCTTGGCATTGAATCTCAGCTGCCACTCTTCGACCACTCTTCCAGTTTCCTTAAATCCCGTCTCATTCTCTCCACTCCTTCCGGCGTGTCCACTCTGTTGCAGATCTTAGTGTCATCCGCAAAAAGACAAACCTTACCTTCTATCCCGTCCGCAATGTCGCTCACAAAGATATTGAACAGGACCGGTCCCAACACCGATCCTTGCGGTACACCACTTAAAACCGCTCTCTCTTCGGAGAAAGTTCCATTTACCATCACACATTGTCTTCTGTCCGTCAACCAGTTTTCAATCCAGGTCACCACCTCAGCACTCACTCCTAAGCTTCTCGTTTTATTGACCAGTCTCTTATGCGGAACCGTATCAAAAGCTTTGCTGAAATCCAAGTAGATGACATCGAGCGCTCTTCCTTGATCCAATTCCTTGGTTACCCAGTCAAAAAAGTCAGATTTGTCTGACAGGACCTTCCTCTGGTGAATCCATGTTGCCTCTGGTCCATCAATTCTCCGGGCTGTAGATAGTTCACTATTCTCTCTTTCAACAGTGACTCCATTACTTTTCCCACCACCGAAGTGAGGCTAACCGGTCCTATTGTTACCAGCCTCCTCTCTGTTCCCACTCTTGTGAAGCGGGACCACCACCGCTCTTCTCCAATCACTCGGCACCACTCCCGTTTCTAGGGATCTATTGAACAGGTTGCACAGCGGACCCGCCAGCACATCTCTGAGCTCCCTCAGTATTTTTGGATGAATCCCATCAGGCCCCATGGCTTTGTCCACTTTCAGATTTTTTAGCTCTTCCCATACATTTTCTACTGTAAAAGGATTATCATCTATTCCACATCCCTCCAGTTTCTTGTTGTGTAGAGATGGTCCTTCTCCAGTGTCTTCTTTAGTGAACACAGAGCTGAAGTATTCGTTTAATATTTCTGCCATTTCTTCGTCTCTCTCCACACATTGATCATTTCCACCTTTCAATTTCACTATACCACTTTGGACTTTTCTCTTTTCGCTGATGTATCTGAAAAATGTTTTGTCACCATTTTTTATCTCCTTGGCAATCCTCTCTTCCCCTTGACTTTTTGCCAACTTGATTAATTTCTTCGTCTCCCTCAGTTGAATCAAATATTCTTCTTTGTGCTCCTTCCTTTGGGATCTTTTATATTTCTTGAATGCTGTTCTTTTAGCTTTAATTTTGTCAGCCACCTCCTTTGAGAACCAGATAGGTTTCATTTTTCTTTTGCTTTTCTTTACATTTCTAACATATAGAGCAGTTGCCTTGGTGATTGCTCCTTTTAGATTGGTCCACTGCTGATCCACATCTCTCTCATTCTCCCATCCATTTAGTTCCTCCTCTAGCTACTTCCCCATTTCCTCAAAGTCCATGTTTTTGAACTGTAAAACTCTGGTCTTTGTGCTTCTTTTCCATATTCTTTTAGTGATGTTAAACCATACTGTTTGATGATCACTGGTGCTGAGGTGGGCACCCACCTTGACATCAGAGACATTATCTCCA
Source organism: Rhinatrema bivittatum (assembly GCF_901001135.1). NCBI lineage: Eukaryota > Metazoa > Chordata > Amphibia > Gymnophiona > Rhinatrematidae > Rhinatrema > Rhinatrema bivittatum. The sequence continues at coordinate 47,095,402 of NC_042623.1, read as the reverse complement.
TTAGTGAGCACTAAGTCGAGTATAGTTCCTTCTCTCATGGGTTCCAATACCATTTGTTTGAACAAAGTTACTTGCATGGCATCCACTATCGCTCTACTATTTTTAGATTCTGCAGATGGGATTTTCCAGTCTACATCTGGCATATTAAAGTCACCAACGATCACCACTTCCCCATTCTTACCTATCTTATGGATGTCTTCAACCAGATCTCTGTCCAGCTCTTCCTTTTGGTTTGGAGGCCTGTAAACCACTCCAATATAAATGGACGCTCCATCATCTTTTTTTAGGTCGACCCATAGTGCTTCTTCCTTGCCCCAACTTCCTTGCAGCTCAGATGCTTGGATATTATTTCTATAAATGTCTTCCCAAAATCCCGTGCTCTCATCAACCAAAAATGTTCTAAACAAACTATCTTTTTAATTTTGATGTCATTTAAAAAATATATATATTGGAGAAAGAGGTAAGTTTCATATTTCTAGTGCATGCCTCCACGGCCTTGCGCCTGTTCGTATGATATAATCATTAACTTGCCTCCTTCCCCCTTTTTTTTGTGTGTTATATTATTTATCGTGTGAAAAATATTTTTTGAATATGACAATTTTTATCAAACACTTTTGTTATAAAAATCATGCTCTCCACTATGCATAGATAAGATATTGTCACTTATGTTTTTTCTTTCAATTTTTGTAAAGCGACTGAATGCTTATATCCCTATGCTCGTGGAAAGTTGTATTTCAATACATGCTGTTTATACGCCCTCTGTCTTAATCAACCCTAAAAAGGATTTCATGAACGCCAAGTTCTTAATATTAGACTGCCATTGCTTCGATATAACTACTAACGACTTATCTCCCGACACAGCTGCGTTTCGTTCTTCCTTCGTCAGGGGAGTGTGTCCATTCCTATTTTCAATTATTCCTCTGTTAATCCGTTAATCCATCATGGCTCTCTATTCCAGTTGTCCGTTCTCTCTCTCAGGCTTACAAGCTCCGAGTGGCGGCGTTGTTTCTTAGCGTCTTCTCTGTGCTTTAAAAGCTAGTCAGCAGATCTCAAATCATCCAATGGTGTGGATACGTGTTTGCGTACTACGTCATATTCACCAAACAACTGGTGATTGGTTGTCTCAAAATTAAAGGGCCGCTCGTCCAAAGTAGACACATATCCGGTCACTTTCTATCTCAAATTAGACTCGCCCACTCCACTTCTTCGTTTAATCCTTTTGGTACTACCGTATTTAGTTTGAAAATCCATTGCTGTTCAATGTAATTCAATTTCTTCTTTTCATCTCCACCTTCGACCTTATCTATGACCGTCCATCTAAGTTGATCGAACTTGTGATCCCGTTCTATGCAGTGCTGCACCATTGGTGCTTCCACAGTTCTCGTATTGATTTTCGATCTATGTTCTATCAATCGTGTCCTTATAACTCTAGATGTCCTACCCACATAGTTTTTAGGGCATGAACATTGAATCAAATAAATCACGTTTTTTGATGTGCAGTCAGTGTCTCTACTCCTCTTTATACAGTATCCTGTAACGGGATCTATCCATTCATTACCTTCAATGGTAGTATTACACATGTCACAACGCTGGCATGCCTTATGATTACCTCCTGGCAATCTCTCTTCCAATTGTCTGTTAACATCTGCATGTACCACCATATCCTTTATGTTAGAACCTCTCGTTGTCGCTATCAATGGGAGTTCTCCAAATACTTCATATACAGACAAAATTGGCCAATGTCTTCTTATGGAAGCTGTGATGGATGCCGTTGCTGTGCTTTGAGGTATGATACAGGTTAGCCTTCCTTGTTCCTTTTTATTTCGATACTGGAGAAGTTGGTTACGATCAGCATACTTTGCTCGTTTATATGCTCTATTTATAATCTTTTTAGGATATCCTCTATCCCTGAATTTGTTTTTAAGGTATTCCGCTTGTCTCTCGAATTCATCTTCAGTTGAACAGATCCTTTTATATCGAAAGAATTGGCTCGCCGGCAATCCTTGTTTCAAGGACATGGCATGATGACTGTGGTATTTCAGTAGCGTGTTTCTCTCCGTCTTTTTATGATGTACAGTTGTCTCAAGTTCTCGTCCTTTTCTTTCTATTAATACATCCAAATAGGATATTTGTTGTTGACTACTTTCTGATGTAAACTTCAAATTTTTATTTCGATACTGGAGAAGTTGGTTACGATCAGCATACTTTGCTCGTTTATATGCTCTACTTTCTGATGTAAACTTCAAATTTTTATTTCGATACTGGAGAAGTTGGTTACGATCAGCATACTTTGCTCGTTTATATGCTCTATTTATAATCTTTTTAGGATATCCTCTATCCCTGAATTTGTTTTTAAGGTATTCCGCTTGTCTCTCGAATTCATCTTCAGTTGAACAGATCCTTTTATATCGAAAGAATTGGCTCGCCGGCAATCCTTGTTTCAAGGACATGGCATGATGACTGTGGTATTTCAGTAGCGTGTTTCTCTCCGTCTTTTTATGATGTACAGTTGTACAGTTTCTTTCTATTAATACATCCAAATAGGATATTCGTTGTTGTCAACAACGAATATCCTATTTGGATGTATTAATAGAAAGAAAAGGACGAGAACTTGAGACAACTGTACATCATAAAAAGACGGAGAGAAACACGCTACTGAAATACCACAGTCATCATGCCATGTCCTTGAAACAAGGATTGCCGGCGAGCCAATTCTTTCGATATAAAAGGATCTGTTCAACTGAAGATGAATTCGAGAGACAAGCGGAATACCTTAAAATCAAATTCAGGGATAGAGGATATCCTAAAAAGATTATAAATAGAGCATATAAACGAGCAAAGTATGCTCATCGTAACCAACTTCTCCAGTATCGAAATAAAAAGGAACAAGGAAGGCTAACCTGTATCATACCTCAAAGCACAGCAACGGCATCCATCACAGCTTCCATAAGAAGACATTGGCCAATTTTGTCTGTATATGATGTATTTGGAGAACTCCCATTGATAGCGACAACGAGAGGTTCTAACATAAAGGATATGGTGGTACATGCAGATGTTAACAGACAATTGGAAGAGAGATTGCCAGGAGGTAATCATAAGGCATGCCAGCGTTGTGACATGTGTAATACTACCATTGAAGGTAATGAATGGATAGATCCCGTTACAGGATACTGTATAAAGAGGAGTAGAGACACTGACTGCACATCAAAAAACGTGATTTATTTGATTCAATGTTCATGCCCTAAAAACTATGTGGGTAGGACATCTAGAGTTATAAGGACACGATTGATAGAACATAGATCGAAAATCAATACGAGAACTGTGGAAGCACCAATGGTGCAGCACTGCATAGAACGGGATCACAAGTTCGATCAACTTAGATGGACGGTCATAGATAAGGTCGAAGGTGGAGATGAAAAGAAGAAATTGAATTACATTGAACAGCAATGGATTTTCAAACTAAATACGGTAGTACCAAAAGGATTAAACGAAGAAGTGGAGTGGGCGAGTCTAATTTGAGATAGAAAGTGACCGGATATGTGTCTACTTTGGACGAGCGGCCCTTTAATTTTGAGACAACCAATCACCAGTTGTTTGGTGAATATGACGTAGTACGCAAACACGTATCCACACCATTGGATGATTTGAGATCTGCTGACTAGCTTTTAAAGCACAGAGAAGACGCTAAGAAACAACGCCGCCACTCGGAGCTTGTAAGCCTGAGAGAGAGAACGGACAACTGGAATAGAGAGCCATGATGGATTAACGGATTAACAGAGGAATAATTGAAAATAGGAATGGACACACTCCCCTGACGAAGGAAGAACGAAACGCAGCTGTGTCGGGAGATAAGTCGTTAGTAGTTATATCGAAGCAATGGCAGTCTAATATTAAGAACTTGGCGTTCATGAAATCCTTTTTAGGGTTGATTAAGACAGAGGGCGTATAAACAGCATGTATTGAAATACAACTTTCCACGAGCATAGGGATATAAGCATTCAGTCGCTTTACAAAAATTGAAAGAAAAAACATAAGTGACAATATCTTATCTATGCATAGTGGAGAGCATGATTTTTATAACAAAAGTGTTTGATAAAAATTGTCATATTCCAAAAATATTTTTCACACGATAAATAATATAACACACAAAAAAAAGGGGGAAGGAGGCAAGTTAATGATTATATCATACGAACAGGCGCAAGGCCGTGGAGGCATGCACTAGAAATATGAAACTTACCTCTTTCTCCAATATATATATTTTTTAAATGACATCAAAATTAAAAAGATAGTTTGTTTAGAACATTTTTGGTTGATGAGAGCACGGGATTTTGGGAAGACATTTATAGATTTTTGATTTCTCATCACAAGCGGAGAGGGATATTGGATATTATTTCTGACATAAAGAGCCACACCTCCCCCTTTTCTATCCACTCTGTCCTTCCTTAACAAGTTATAGCCTGGTATTGCCGTATCCCAATCATGAGATTCTGTGAACCACGTCTCTGTGATAGCAACAATGTCTAGTTCTGCCTCCGTCATTAGGGCCTGCAGATCTGGGATTTTATTTCCCAAACTATGAGCATTTGTGGTCATAGCTTTCTAGGTACTCTCTTTAAGGTTATTGCTTTTCCTGTACTCCTTATGAGACTTTAGTTGAGATTTGTTATTCACTTCACTCCTTCCTTTTGCAGTTGTGCCACTGATGCCAGAGTTATCTATCTCAATTAGCTTTTTCTTTTGGTTATGGATCTTGAAATTCTGCATGCATTTGTTTTTTTCTCTTTTCTGGTAACACTTCAATGTTTTTCTCTAGAACTTCTTCAGTTATTAATATAGGGAAGGCTTTTTGTTCTTGTTGCATTTGATGCTGTGTGTGTCTCGTTGTTACAGGTCTAATTCTAGCAGAGCCCACCGTAATCCTGGTTTTTAATGATTTACTAAATGACCTGTTTGAGTGGGGGGGTATACTTGTTGGTTTCCCATCTGTCAAGAATGGGTGACTGTGGGACACATGTGTTATCCTACCTGAGTCTACTGTATTTCTTTTTCTTGACTCCTGGTTATTCTTTGGGTTCTAACCCATAGGAAATCTCACTCATCTCTCGCCCATCTCTCGCCCATCTCACCCACTTGGAAGTTCTCTGCTAAGAGTTTAAGTAATTGGATATGTGTCGATATCTTTCTTCCAAGATGCCAGCCTTTAGAATCCAGTTCCCTGTAGAATAAGATTAAGCTTCAGGGAGATTAATTACATTAATTCTAGATTGGCTGCTCCACCCCTGAGATCACAAACTGCAGTATCCTATGTGAATACTGTGGGCCTTCGGCACAGCCCACTCCACTGGGGACAAAGAGGAAGTAAAGCATCTGGCCAGGGGTATACCTCAGAGACCCCTGGCATTTGGGAGCATCCTAGTGAAGGGCTCCTCCCTTCATCCAGGATTTCCTATGGGTTAGAACCTTAAAGAGGACTGGGTGAGACTCTGTGCTCAGACCCTTAAGGTGGGCTGAGGGAGTTTTCTGTATACTCCCTCATATTGCCTATGATCAAAAATCAAAAACTTAGGAAAACAAGAATACATGATTTCACGTGTGACATGTCAAAAAGTGTTTAATTGCCTCTTCACTACTTTCCTTTACAAGCCTTGTCTAAAATGTGGGCTGTAAGCATCACTACAGCTCCGCTACAAGATTCCCTGTCCTTGGACACCCGGAGCATGGATTTGATCCCTGCTGCTCCTAACTAGCCTTTCAGTGCACCAACGGGTAATAGATAACTCTGCAGTGAGAGCAGGTGAGTTAAGTATTAATAGAGGTTAACTGCGGGAAAGTTTTGTGCCATCTACAAAATGTTATCAAACTGTTCACATTCAATATGCATGAAGGAATTGACAATTACTACCCATTTCTGCTGCCCTGTGAATTATGTTTCTGTACATCATGCACAAACAAAGCAAGACAGTTCAGCCTCAACAAGAGTGGTGCTGTGCCAATATATGCCAGTGCTACAGATGGAAGAGATCCTTAGGAAAAAGAAGAGGGTCTAAGGTTCACTTCTATATCTGCAAGACCTAGTCAGGGTTAAGAAGTATGTTGCCTTGCTGGTGTGTGTTGACCCATGGGTAAAAGGCTCATTACAAAAGCACCACACAAAATATGCATTACAGTGGGCATTCTGATGCAGCCCTTTCTTTATAAACCCTAAACTAAATCTGAATGATGTCTACTATCTCTTTACCTATCTTTTTTTTTAGCTATGTTCATCTTCGAGTTAGTGCAAAAGAACCCCTTTCTCAGTTGTTGTCATAGATACATACAACAAAAGAGGCCCAAATCTGCTGCAACTGATTTCTTTTGATTTGTCAAGACCAACATCACTTCTGTGGCAAATGCTAGTTTAGGATGCTCCTCTCCTGCCATTAGAATTGTTTTGATAGCTAATCAAGACACAAACACACAATCAAGCAACATCACTTTTGCAAAATAATAATTTTTAAATAGTTGAATCTGACACCATTATCTCAGCTGGGTGTTACTCATTTCATCAATATACTTCCCCTAAAAACAATACACAGATGAGGATTACAGAGGACAACTACCATGAGAGGTCTAGAATAGTTAGCTGTGACTCAGTTATTTACTCTTTCAGATAATAGAAAGACTAGGGGGCACTCCATGAAGTTAGCATGTGGCTAGCATGTGGCACATTTAAAACTAATCAGAGAAAGTTATTTTTCATTCAACGCACAATTAAACTCTTTGTTGCCAGAGGATGTGGTTAGTGCAGTTAGTGTAGCTGTGTTTAAAAAAGGATTGGATAGGTTCTTGGAGGAGAAGTCCATTACCTGCTATTAATTAAAGTTGACTTAGAAAATAGCCACTGCTATTACTAGCAACAGTAACATGGAATAGACTTAGTTTTTGGGAACTTGCCAGGTTCTTATGGCCTGGATTGGCCACTGTTGGAAACAGGATGCTGGGCTTGATGGACCCTTGGTCTGACCCAGCATGGCATGTTCTTACTTATTTCTATTCAAATTAATAATCATGATGTACAAAGATTACTAACTAAAACAACTCCATGCTTAGAACATGCCCATTCAAAGTTCCTGTTAATCTCTACTCACAGACGGAAAACAATTACTCATGCAATAGTGTCAAAGCAGGGCTCTGCATTACTTCCAGGGAAGTCAAGGTCTTAACACACATTCCAGGGAATTATTCTCTTCAGGCTAGGGAACACCAGGCATACTGTATAAATAACAAGACTAAAATAGCAGAGTTGCTTACCTGTAACAGGTGTTCTCACAGGACAGCAGGATGTTAGTCCTCACATATGGGTGACATCATCAGGATGGAGCCCAATCACGAAACACTTTTGTCAAAGTTTCTAGAACTTTGACTGGCACCACTGAGCATGCCCAGCAAGGTACCAATCCGGCATCCAGCAGGGGTCTCCCTTCAGTCTCATGTATATTTTTACGTGCGAAAAATAAAATAATAAAATCACAAGCGTACCCAACTCCACGGGGTGGCGGGTGGGTTTCAGTGAGGATTAACATTCTGCTGCCTGTGAGAACACCTGTTACAGGTAAGCAACTTTGCTTTCTCACAGGACAAGCAGGATGGTAGTCCTCACATATGGGTGAATAGCGAGCTGAGGATGCCCCAGCAATGAACCAAAAGCACCCAAAGACGTACAACAGGCACAACAACAGGGGTGATTTTGGATAACGGGCAGCCTGAAATTCCCAGCGGGCTGTTGGAAGGAAGTTGGGTATTAAGCTGAGAATAAATTGCACAGAACAGACTGGCCAAAAATAGAATCTTGTATGCCAGCTTTGTCCAGGCAATAATGGGCTGCAAAGATATGGAGAGAACTCCAAGTAGCAGCTCTGCAGATGTCAGCAAGAGGTACAGACCGAAGGTGTGCTACCAACGTTGCCATTGCTCTAAAGGAGTGCGCTTTAACGCATCCTTGTAGTGGAAGGCCTGCTTGTTGGTAGCAGAAGGAAATACAGTCCGCCAGCCAGGAGGACAGGGTCTGCTTTCCCACCAGGATTCCCAGTTTAATTTTATCAAAGGAGATAAATAGCTGGGTGGACTTCCTATGGCTTGCAGTGCGTTTCAAATAAAAGGCCAGCGCATGCTTGCAGTCCAAGGAATGCAGAGCCGGCTCACCTGGATGTGAGTGGGGTTTTGGAAAGAAAGTAGGCAAAACTATGGATTGATTTAAATGAAACTCAGACTACTTTCGGTAGAAATTTAGGATGAGTGCGAAGGATCACCCAATCATGAAGAAATTTTGTGTAAGGGGCTAAGTAACCAGCGCCTGTAGCTCACTGATCCTGCAAGCAGATGTCAAAGCAAGAAGGAAGAGCACCTTCCAAGTGAGATGCCGTAACTCGCAGGAGTGCAGAGGCTCAAATGGAGGTTTCATGAGTCACGCTAATACCACATTAAGGTCCCAAGCAGGGGCCAGGGGACGGAGAGGGGGCTTGAGGTGAAGCAAGACCTTCATAAAGCGTACTACTAAGGGATGTGTCGAAATAGAGACATCTCCTGTACCCTTATGGAAGGCGGCCACCGCATGGACATGTACTCTAATGGAGGAAGTTTGTAGACCCAACTCCGAGAGGTGCCAGAGATAGTCTAAAAACTTTGTTGTGAGGCAGGTAAAAGGTTCTAACTCCTTTGAAGTGCACCACAATGAAAACCTTTTCCATTTAGAATGATAAGATCTTCTAGTAGAAGGCTTTCGTGAAGCTACCAAGACCTGGGATACAGAATCCGAAAGATTGAAAGGCCGCAAGATTAGGCTTTCAACATCCAAGCTGTCAGTGACAAGGCCTGAAGGTTGGGATGGCGCAGTTGTCCGTTCTTCTGAGATATCAGACACAGCAAAATTGCTTACCTTGTAATAGGTGTTATCCCAGGACAGCAGGATGTAGTCCTTACATATGGGTGAAGTCACTCACTGAGCCCTATCCCAGAAAACTTTCTGTCAAAGTTTCTAGAAACTTTTGACTGGCATCCTGCGCCTACTGAGCATGCCATGATCCCTCAAGCCACAGGGGTCTCCCTTCTGTCTTCTTTTTTCCGTGAAGCCGTTAGCCTCGCGGTTCTAGGAGTCCCAACTTTCAATCCCTATCCCTCACAGCATGAATGTTGAAAGCTTGATTATCCCAGGACAAGCAGGATGCTAGTCCTCACATATGGGTGACGTCACTGACGGAGCCCTATCCCAGAAAACTTTCTTTCAAAGTTTCTAGAAACTTTTGACTGCATCCTGAGCCTACTGAGCATGCCCAGCATGCCATGATCCCTCGAGCCACAGGTATCTCCCTTCAGTCTCATTTGTAGCAATGAGCGTTAGCCAAAAATAAAATAATAAAACGTATCGGACCCAACTCCGCGGGGTGGCGGGTGGATTTCGTGAGGACTACATCCTGCTGTCCTGGGATAACACCTATTACAAGGTAAGCAATTTTGCTTTATCCCAGGACAAGCAGGATGCTAGTCCTCACATATGGGTGATTAGCAAGCTACTGACTGAGTCATCTTTGTATTGGACCAACATTGTACAATTTGTGCAACAGGCACAACAACTGGTGTACTGTTGCACCAGTTGTTGTGCAACAGTACAAAGAAGACTGTTGGGAAAAATGAGGCAGCCTGAAATCACGAAAGGTTGGATGTGGAAGGAGTTGGATCATGCTGGAAACAAGTTCTTTAAGACAGATTGTCCATAGGCTGAATCTTGTCGTCCTTCCTTGTCGAGACAGTAGTGAGCCGCAAAGGTGTGAAGGGAACTCCATGTTGCGGCTTTGCATTTGTCAGCTATTGGCACTGAACGATAGTTGACATTGCTCTTACTGGGTGAGCCTTTACTCGCCCCTGGAGAGGAAGGCCTGATTTTTCATAACAAAATTGTATACAATCTGCAAGCCAATTAGCTAGCGTCTGCTTGCCCACCACTTTTCCAAGTTTGTTTGGATCAAAAGAAACAAAGAGCTGGGTGGATTTCCTATGAGCCGCAGTGCGATCTAAGTAGTACGCAAGCGCACGCTTACAGTCCAAGGTGTGTAAAGCCCTCTCTCCTTGATGAGAGTGCGGTTTTGGGAAGAACGTAGGCAAGATGATGGATTGATTCAAGTGGAATTCCATAATTACTTTGGGGAGAAATTTTGGGTGTGTACGGAGTACCACTCGATCATGTAGGAATTTTGTTCAGGGTGAGTATGTGACAAGTGCTTGCAACTCGCTAACCCTTCTAGCAGATGTGATGGCTATTAAGAAAATAGACTTCCAAGTGAGAAATTTAACATCACAAGAATCCATGGGTTCAAAAGGAGAAAGCATGAGTCTTGTTAAGACTACATTAAGATCCCATTCTGTGACCGGTGGAGGGTGTGGAGGTTTAATTTGAATTAAACCTCTCATAAATCTACTAACGAGGGGTTGCACTGATATTGTTGCATCTCAGACGGTATTGTGATAAGCTGAGATTGCACTTTTTTTTTTTTTTTAATCTTTATTTATAAGTTTTTTTAAACTGAGTGTACATATACAAAAAATATTATACTGAAACATTATGATAATATCTCATTAACAAATATTCCTAAACATAATTTCTTTTACAATCAGTATAAGGTAAACATATCTTAAAGGAAATAATAAGACATTGAATTAGTTATGAGCGATGTTTTCAGAGGAAAGTAGAGTTTTCACCCTCATCTAAGAAACTAAAGCAACAGGTCTTCATATTTACACTCACTCATTGGTGCCTTTTACGGGGTGTGAGTCTAGAAATGCTTTTAACGCTGCGACTTCATAAAAAAGAAATTTTTTGTCTTCATGCCATATTTCGCATTTGCAAGGGTATCGAAGATAATATTTTACCCCTCTCAATATACATTCGCTTTTTAAGGCGAGAAATTCTCTTCGACGTAATTGTGTAAGTCTTGATAAATCAGGGTATACCCAGATTTTCTGGCCATGAAATTTCTGATCCCTATTACGTAAAAATAAACGTAATATTGTATCCCTTTCTGGTGGAAATAGGCATGAGACAAATAAAGTTTCTCTCTCTGTTATCTCTGACTCCAATGACATTTCTATGATCTCTGACAGGTTCATAGATTGTTCTAATTGTTTATCCCTTTTTAAGGTTTTACTGGGAATTGCACTTAAGTGTACTCTTACAGATGAGGTCTGGAGACCAGAGTCTGAGAGATGCCATATATAGTCTAATAAAGATGATGTAGTGCAGGAAAAAGGATCGACACTGTTTTGTGTGCACCACGTGGTAAACCGTTTCCATTTGGCACAATAGTTCTTTCATGTGGAGGGTTTACGTGAAGCTACAAGCACTTGAGAGACATTAGTTGAAAGATTGAGAGGTTGTAGAATCAAGCTTTCAACATCCATGCTGTGAAGGATAGGGATTGAAAGTTGGGATGACGCAACCTGCCCTGATCCTGAGTTATGAGAGTGGGTGCTGTGCCCAGGCGAATTGGGTCTCTGATCGAGAGGTCTAGAAGTATGGGAAACCATACTTGTCGAGGCCAATATGGGGCTATGAGTATCATGGACCCTTTGTCCTGTTGTAGCTTCACTAGAGTTTTGGTTATTAAGAGTATCGGGGGATACGCATATAGAAGGCCTGAGTTCCAGTGGCGAGCAAAGGCGTCCCTGGATAAGCGGTTTCTCTGCTTGTACAGGGAGCAAAAATTGTCCACTTTGTAATTCATTTGTGATGCAAAGAGGTCTACTGTTGGATGGTCCCAACATTGAAAGATCTTGGTCGCCACTTCTGGATCCAGAGACTGAGGTTGGAAGTGACGACTGAGGCGATCCGCCACTACATTGTGAATGCCTGCTAGATTAGTGGCCCGGAGAAACAGAGTGTGTTAGGGCCCAGTCCCAAATCTGGCTGCTTCTTGACAAAGGAGATACGAGCCTGTACCTCCCTGTTTGTTGATGTACCACATGGCTACTGTGTTGTCTGCTTTGTATCAGAACAGTCTTGTGGGAAAGGCAGTCTTTGAAAGCATGCAGCGCATAACATATAGCTGGAAGCTCTACGAAATTTATCTGAAATGTAGCTTCGAGTTCTGTCCAAGTACCTTGAGTCTGCAGATGACTAATGTGGGCTCCCCACCCGAAGGTGGATGCATCTGTAGTTAATGTCACTTGCGTAACCGGTTGCTGGAAAGGTAGGCCTGTGAGCAAATTGTCCTCATTCGTCCACCATAGGAGCGAGGACTGTAGGTGTTAAGTTACTTGAATTGGATAAGACAGTGGTTGAATGGCTTGTATCCACTACCTTCTGAGTGTCCATTGAGTGACTCTCATGGCTAATCTGGCCATAGGAGTTACTTGAACTGTGGAGGCCATGTGACCCAGAAGAGTGAGGCATTGAAGAGCTGTTATTTGAGTACGTGCGCGAAGAGAGCCTGCTAACGAGGCGAGTGTCTTTGCGCGATTTTTTGGAAGGAAAGCTTTTGACGTTATGGTGTTTAATTCTGCTCCAATGAATTGTAACAGGTGAGATGGTGTGAAGTGGGATTTCTGGTAGTTGTTTATTTATTTAGAATTTTTTTGTATACAGACCGTTTGCACATCGTATCTGTTCACATATAACTTAGAACTAAGACAGAATAGCTGTCATTTAGGCATAGCCTTTACAATGAACAAGGATAACATAAGAACGTATAAAAGAGTAAATAGGTGCATGAATATTAGCAGGGTGTAGGTAATGAAAGTTACTAGGAGATAAACATTTTGAGATGGGTGCTGGGAGTAAAGTGCATACAAAGTACTAGATACAAAAATTTAGGTTGAAAAGAGGGGGAAAGGAACTGAAGGATAGGGGGAAGAAATGTTGAGATTACTTACCTGATAATCTTGTTTTCCTTAGTGTAGACAGATGGACTCAGAACAAATGGGTATAGTGTGCTCGTGCTAGCAGTTTGAGACGGATCTGACGTCAGCACGGGTACATATACCCCCACAGGAAGTGAAGCTCTTCAGTAATCTTCCTTGCAAAAGCTGTTAAGGATATATGTGTACTGACGCTCAATGAAATAGTGAAAACAGGATTCCCCTGACCGATTGATAGTAGCTGGAGACCGCCAGCATTCCCAACCGGAAGGCGTCGACACCTGGCAGAGTGGACGCACTCATGTAGGAAGTGATAAGGCTTACCTTGAATCGGTGAAACCAATGAATACAGGCAGCTGGGTGGGATGCTGATTCCATCTGTCTACACTAAGGAAAACGAGATTATCAGGTAAGTAATCTCAACATTTCCTGTCATGTAGCCAGATGGACTCAGAACAAATGGGATGTACAAAAGCTTTACTCCCGGACTGGGCGGGAGGCTGCCTGAGGACCGTGTAAAACTGCCCTTGCGAATGCTGTGTCCTCCCTGGCCTGGACATCCAGACGGTAGAACCTGGAGAAGGTGTGGAGGGAGGACCATGTCGCCGCTTTACATATTTCTGCAGGCGACAGCATCCTAGATTCCGCCCAAGATGCTGCTTGGGCTCTGGTAGAATGAGCCTTGACTTGTAGAGGCGGTGACTTCCCGGCCTCCACGTAGGCCGCTCTGATGACTTCTTTAATCCAGCGGGCGATGGTGGGCCGAGAGGCCGCTTCTCCTTGTTTCTTCCCGCTGTGAAGGACGAACAGATGGTCAGTCTTTCGAACTGTTTCTGTCATTTCCAGATATCTGGGCAGCAATCTGCCAATGTCGAGATGGCGTAGCAAATGCCCTTCTTCTGATTTCTTCAGGCCTGCCGTAGTTGGCAAGGATATGGTCTGGTTGAGGTGAAATCGTGAGACTACCTTAGGCAAGAAGGATGGAACTGTGCGAAGATGGATAGCCTCAGGAGTGAGTCTGAGAAAAGGATCCCAGCAAGACAGTGCCTGTAGCTCCGAGATGCAGCGTGCTGAACATACAGCCACCAAGAACACCATCTTCAAAGTGAGAGAACGGAGAGACAGGCCCCGAAGGGGTCTGAAGGTGGATCCCGCGAGGAAACCCAAAACTATGTTGAGGTTCCACAAAGGCACTGGCCACTTCAGTGGCGGACGAATGTGCTTGACTCCATTCAGGAAGCGAGAAACATCTGGATGTGTGGCAATGGCCTTGCCATCCCTCCTGGGACCATAGCAAGACAGCGCAGCCACCTGAACCTTGATGGAGCTGAGGGAGAGACCCTTCTGAAGTCCATCCTGCAGGAAATCCAAAACAATAGGGATAGTAGTCGCATGTGGATTGGTGCCATGAGTGTCGCACCAGGCTTCAAATACTCTCCAAATCCTGACGTAGCTGAGGGATGTGGAGAACTTGCGAGCTTGGAGGAGTGTATCTATCACTGGCTCCGAGTAACCTCTTTTCTTCAGTCTAGCCCTCTCAATGGCCAGACCGTAAGAGAGAATTGAGCTGGATCCTCGTGAAGGATGGGACCTTGACGTAGCAGGTCCCTGAGCGGAGGCAGGGGAAGGGGCTCCCCTGCCAGTAGTCTTCTCATGTCCGCGTACCAGGGTCTTCTTGGCTAGTCTGGTGCCACTAGAAGACCTAGGCCCCGGTACTTCTGAATCTTGTGGATAAGGGTGCCCAGCAGGGGCCACGGAGGAAAGGCGTATAGCAGGGCCCCTAGAGGCCATGGCTGAACCAGGGCGTCGATCCCTTGAGAGAACGGATCTCGCTTGCGGCTGAAGTATCTGGGTACTTGAGCATTGGACCTGTCCGCTAGTAGGTCCATGTCCGGAATCCCCCAGTGATCCACAATCATCTGGAAGGCTTTGGGGGACAGCTGCCACTCTCCCGGATTCAGGCTTTCTCTGCTGAGGAAGTCTGCCGTGGTGTTGTCCCCTCCGGCAATGTGGATGGCGGAGATGTCCTGAAGATTCGCCTCTGCCCAAGCCATCAGCAGGGCTATCTCGAGGGACACCTGTTGGCTTCTGGTTCCGCCCTGTCAGTTGATGTATGCCACCGTGGTGGCGTTGTCTGACATCACTCTGACTGCTCTGTTCCTCAGTCTGTGAACAAATTTCAGGCAGGCTAACCGGACTGCCCATGCCTCTAGTCGGTTGATGTTCCACCCCGACTCTTCTCTGTTCCACCGCCCTTGGGCTGTGAGTTCTTCGCAGTGTGCTCCCCATCCGCTCAGGCTGGCATCTGTGGTGAGCAGAGTCCACGTGGGGGAGGACATCTTGGACCCCCTGCTCATGTGGTTGGACTGCAACCACCACCTGTAGCTGAGTCCGCACTCTGGCTGGTAGAGGCAGATGCATAGAGTAATGTCGGAAGCAGGGGCTCCATCGAGAGAGCAGGGAGCATTGTAGAGGTCTCATCTGGGCCCTCGCCCAGGGTACCACTTCCAGGGTGGATGCCATGAGACCGAGAACCTGCAGGTAATCCCAAGCTGTGGGTCGACTGGCTCCCATCAAGGACCGGAGACGCGTCTGAAGTTTTAATCTTCTCTTGGTGGTGAGACTGACTGTGTCTGCCTGGGTGTCGAACTGGACTCCCAGACATTCCAAAGATTGGGAAGGCTGTAGGCAACTCTTGCTGAGGTTGACTACCCGTCCCAGGCTTTCCAGAAGGGCGATCACTCTGTTGGTTGCCCGAAGGCTCTCCTCTCGCGATTTCGCCCTGATCAGCCAATCGTCTAGGTAGGGATGGACAAGGATTCCTTCCCGTCTGAGCGCCGCTGCTACCACTACAATCACCTTGGTGAAGGTCCGCGGCGATGTGGCCAGCCCGAAGGGCAAAGCCCGAAACTGGAAGTGGCGTCCTAGCACCTTGAAGCGTAGGTAGCACTGATGATCCTGATGAATCGGGATATGCAGGTAGGCTTCTGATAGATCTAAGGCCGTGAGGAATTCTCCTGGCTGTACTGCGTTCTTGACTGAGCACAGAGTTTCCATGCGAAACCTCGGGACCCGTAAGTATTGGTTGACGGACTTGAGGTCCAGGATGGGCCGAAAGGTACCCCCCTTTCTTGGGTACCATGAAATAAATGGAATAATGCCCAGAATTCATTTCCCGTGCAGGTACCGGGACTATGGCTTTCAGGAACAGGAGCCTCGCCAGGGTAGCTTCCAATGCTGCCTTCTTGTGGATCGGACACGAGGATTCCACAAACCTGTCCGGAGGGAGATAATGGAAATCCAGAAAATAACCCTCTCGGATGATGGCGAGGACCCACTGGTCAGACGTAATCTCGACCCATCTGGGGTAGAAGAGGGATAACCTGCCCCCTATGGCCCCGTCCCCCAGATGGATCGGCTGAATCTCATTGGGAGGCGCAGCCGGGACCTGAGCCCGAGCCGGCTCCTCTCTTCTGCTGCTTGGGCCGAAAGGACTGGTTCCTGGCCTGAGGACGAGGTGCCTGGTAGCGACCCCTATAGGGATTGAAGCGTGGAGAACTTCTGCCTCTGGAGGGCCTTGGAAAGGCGCGCTGGTTCCTTTTGAACCTGTCTTCTGGCAGTCGAGGTATGGGAGAAGCACCCCATGTGCTGGCCAGTTTATCAAGGTCGCTGCCGAACAGGAAGGACCCCTTAAAGGGCATTCTGGTGAGGCGTGTCTTTGAAGGAGCATCAGCAGACCAATTCCGTATCCATAGCTGCCTCCTGGCAGCCACAGAGGATGAGATCCCCTTAGCTGATGTACGGACTAGGTCGGATGCGGCATCCGTGAGGAACGAGAGAGAGGACTCCATGTCCGCTGCCGGAGCATTGTTCCTAACCTGTGACAAACAGGAGCGCGTCACCACTGTGCAGCAAGTTGCGATTCGCAAAGACAGAGCTGCCACCTCAAATATCTGTTTCAGGATGGCGTCCAGTCGCCTGTCATGAGCCTCCCTGAGGGCCGCCCCCCCCCCCTCAACTGGGATGGTATTGCGCTTGACCACAGCGCTAACTAAGGCGTCGACCTGAGGGCACGCCAGCAACTCCTTGATAGCCGGATCCAGGGGGTACATGCCTATCAGGCCCCGCCCCCCTTTGAATGAGGCCGTCGGTGCAGCCCATTCCAGATCTATCAGTTGCTGTGCAGCTTGCAAGAAGGGAAAATGGCGGGCTGAAGGACGAAGACCTTCCAGCAGAGGGTTCTGTGTAGGTGGCACCGCAGAGCTGGGCCCCGAAATATCCAACTCCGCCAGGCACTGAGATATTAGGTCGGAGAGATCTTCCTTGGGAAAGAACCGCCTCATGGTTCGATATGGCTCCATCCCCGAGGGAAGTTCCCCCTCCTTGGAGGGTTCTGAGTCAGTCTCCGAGACATCAGGGTCCGCCTGAACCGGACTGCTCAGAGGCGGTGCCCGATAAGGGCGCGAAGGTCCAGGGGCAGGGTCCGCTGGAGCAGCAGCAGGAGCAGCAGCCCCTGTAACAGCCGGGCCTGAACGGGAAGCTGATTGCATCTGTACAAAGGCATGGATCCCCTTAAAGAGATCCACCCATGAAATGGAGGTGGTCTCAAGTCGCCTAGGTACCAGGTCCCCCGGGATTCCCGGCTGTTCGAGACTGCCTGCGAGATCCGGGGTGGCCCCTGGAGAACTATCCACAAACCTTGGTTGAGACTGGTCCTGGCCCGAGGCTCCCACTGCCTCCTCACATTGGGCACAAAGGGAGTCTGGCTCCTCGCTGTGCGTGGCTCTGAGCTGGCATGCTGAGCAGAGGCCGTGAGCTTTCACGCCGGAATCAGGAGGCGCCGCCGGCTGGGACACCAGGGCATTCGATTGGTCCATTGCACTAAAATAAAATGCGGCAGCAATATGCGCTCAACAGAATATGCGGTCAGCAATATACGCTAAGCAGAATATGCGCTCAATAATACGCAGTCAGCAATATACGCTAAAAAGAATATGCGCTCAATAACATGCAGTCAGCCGTATGCGCTCAATACAGGCGCCTATCATGGGTGCTCAATACCTGAACCGGGCCAACAAAATGGAGACCACCGCAGCGTGCCGCATACAGGCAACGCCGCCGATCCTCAACTTCGGAGACCAAAAGTAAAAGTTGTGCGCCTTACCTGATCCTCGGCGCTTCCCGGCTAGAACTCGGGCGGTCTCCGGCTGCGGGGGAGAGGGGAAGTACCGTCACCACCATGCTTGAGGAATGCACCCACTGCCTCCCAGGTTCACGCCGAGACCGAGGCGCCTCTTAGCCCGCAGGCTTGGTCCTTGCCGAGATTCGGCCACCGGACCGAGGCCTAAACCTCCGAGGAAGCACGGAACTCACCCCAGGAAGCTCAACTGGGGGAGGGACCAGTGGTATCACCGCAGGAGCATGGGGCTCGATGTTCCTGTAAAGATTTTAGTAATAGAAGTAGAAAAGTAGAAGTAGATTGAAAACACGCTCAGCGAGCGTGCAGGCTCTCCAAACTGCTTTGGAGACGGAAATTACTGAAGAGCTTCACTTCCTGTGGGGGTATATGTACCCGTGCTGACGTCAGATCTGTCTCCAACTGCTAGCACGAGCACACTATACCCATTTGTTCTGAGTCCATCTGGCTACACGACAGGAAACAACACAATTGAGCATTAAACATTATACATCAGTTATACAATAAAAAAATATGAACTAATGCTTAGTAAGATGTTATGAGATGTTATGGAGAGTACCCATTGGTCTGTGGTGATGTGTGACCAATTGTGTTGGAAGAAAGTTATCCGAACTCCTACTGGCAAACTTGGGGTTGGATTGGTAGACAGGCTTCTGTTCCCCGGTGTGATTTCAAAACCCCGAAGTTGACCCTGTTTGCGGAGGGGGTTGAGTTCTAGGTGCTCTTGGTTGTCGGGTCTGCGGTCTTTGAGCTGGCCTAGATGACCTTCCATGGGCAGGAGGTGGATACTACCGCCATGGCCTATAATATGGTAATTTTGAATCTTTCCTTGGGAGTCTTCGTGACGATGTTTGAGACTCCTGAGGAGCAGAGGAAAGCTGTCTCAAGGTTTCTGAATGTTCCTTTAGCTGAGAAACTGCCTCCTTTACTTTATCTCCAAAGAGACTGTCCCCCGCGCAAGGGAGATCAGCAAGTTTCTCCTGTACTTCTGGCCTCAGGTCGGAGGCCTTGAGCCAGGCCCATCTGCGGGCACTTATACCCGTGGCAGCCATTCTTGATGAAGTCTCAAAGCTATCATAAGCCGCACGAACTTTGTGTTTCCCAGCTTCCAGGCCCTTATGGATGATAGAAGTAAAGGAATCTTGGAATTGCTGGGGGAGAGATTCAGAGTTCTTGAATTTGTTTCCACAAATTACGCTGATATTGCGTCATATATAGTTGGTAGGACACAATTCTGGAAACTAACGTGGACCCCTGAAACATTTTCCTGCCTATGATATCCAAAAATCTGTTGTCTTTTCCAGGAGGATTAGATGAATGAGGCTTTATTCTTTTTTACTTCTTTTGAGCTGACTCAACTACTACTGATTGATGAGGTAGTTGAGTTTTTTGGAAGCCTGGGATGTGTTGGACTAGATACGTAGCATCAGTTCTTTTATTCACCGGTGGTATGGTGCAGGGATGCTCCCATAGCCTGTGTTGCAAGTCAATCAAGACTTCATGAACCGGAATTGCCAGGACTTCTTTAGGTGGGTCAACGAACTGTAACACTTCCAGAGTTTTTTTGTCTGGTGTCCTCTCCAGATTCAAGCTGAAAGGGGATGGTGTCAGCCATATCCTTGATGAAATTTAAGAAGGAAAGATCCTCTGGAGAAGGTTCTGAGAGGACTTCCTCTGAAGAAGAATCAGTTTTGGGATCCTCCCAAGTGTCCAGTGAATGTGGATGAGGAGGATTCGATGGAATGGGAAGAGATGGCATCGACGGCATCGATGGTTTCTCCAGTGGCTTCGACGGAAATAGTGGAGAAAACAATGGACGTGGGCGTGTGATTCCCGATGGACCTGGAAGAGGTTCAGGCATCGGTACTTCCTTATTATTTCTTCTTCCCTCAGTGTTGGCATTGGTACATCTGGCGATTTTACCGGGATGGCACCGATGAGAGTGTCCAATTTTGCTAAAATTGGCGCAAAAAAGGACATATCCGGCAACGGCATCGGTGTGGGTTGAAGTGGAACCGGCGATGGAGTCTGCGATGGCATCGCAATGGGCACCAGTGACTGGAGTGGAACCGGTACCGGCGATGGTGCTGGCATCGATGGTGGAATCATGCTCGGTGCTGGCATCGGAGGCATGTCAAGGAGCGCATTTCTAACTGCCTGGCGGATGTAACCGTCCAGTTCCGCCCGCATAGCTGGTGAAACCAGAGCAGCTATGGGGGGAGGTAGTGAAGGCAATACCGGTACCTCCGCAGGGCCCTGTGGAGGTATGGTTTCCGGCACCG
Source organism: Rhinatrema bivittatum (assembly GCF_901001135.1). Taxonomy (NCBI): domain Eukaryota; kingdom Metazoa; phylum Chordata; class Amphibia; order Gymnophiona; family Rhinatrematidae; genus Rhinatrema; species Rhinatrema bivittatum. The sequence goes on along the minus strand of NC_042623.1, from coordinate 47,075,038 downwards.
ATATCGGTGGGGATCGCCTAGGAGTGGAAGGCCTCGATGGACATGGAGCGTCCTCTCTCCAAGGCTTCTTCGGCGCTGATTGGAGGCCCGATGGAATTCCGGTTATCGGATCGATTTTGGGATCATAAGGACTCCGATGTCGATGACAATGCTTCTGCCTGTGCTCGACACCCTTCTCGTTGACAGACATCTATGTTTTTTTAAGGACAACCTTCCTGATCGCTCCAGCCGGAGACGACTGTGTGGACGTCTATGTCGATGGCATTAATTGGAGATGGAACAAATGCTCCATTTTCTCCAACCACAGTCTTCTGCCTTTCGACGTCATCTTGGCGCATCTTGGGCACATCGAAATGTCGTGTCCCTCACCGAGGCAGAGTACACACTTGATGTGTGGGTCCATGATGGACATGGAGCGGCAAAAATTCGGGCACTTTTTGAAACCTGTAGCCATAATGAGAGTCGGACAGCCGTCGACGACTTTCGAATACGGTTTGACGGTAGCGGAACCGACTGGAAAAAGTTGAAAGACTCACCGCGATGGAAAAAAGGGAGACCCCTACGGTGTTCTAAGTTTTTCTGAGTTTTTTTGATTTTTTTCTCTGTAGTGAAAATTCACCACATAGGACTCCTAGAACCGCGAGGCTAACGGCTTCGCGGAAAAAAGAAGACTGAAGGGAAACCCCTGTGGCTTGAGGGATCATGGCATGCTGGGCATGCTCAGTAGGCTCAGGATGCCAGTCAAAAGTTTCTAGAAACTTTGACAGAATGTTTTCCAGGCTAGGGCTCCGTCAGTGACGTCACCCATAGGTGAGGACTAGCATCCTGCTTGTCCTGGGATAATCAAGCTTTCAACATCCATGCTGTGAGGGATAGGGATTGAAAGTTGGGATGACGCAACCTGCCCTGATCCTGAGTTATGAGAGTGGGTGCTGTGCCCAGGCGAATTGGGTCTCTGATCAAGAGATCGAGGAGTATTGGAAACCATACTTGTCGAGGCCAATATGGGGCTATGAGTATCATGGACCCTTTGTCCTGTTGTAGCTTCACTAGGGTTTTGGTTATTAGTGGTATCAGGGGATACGCATATAGAAGACCTGAATTCCAGTGGCGAGCAAAGGCGTCCCTGGGTAAGCGGTTTCTCTGCTTCTGCAGGGAGCAAAAATTGTCCACTTTGTAATTCAGTTGTGATGCAAAGAGGTCTACTGTTGGTTAGCCCCAACATTGAAAGATCTTGGTCGCTACTACTGGTTCCAGAGACCACTCGTGCGGTTGGAATTGATGACTGAGGCGATCCGCCACTGAGTTGTGAATGCCTGCCAGATAAGTGGCCTGAAGAAACATTGAGTGCTTAGGGCCCAGTTCCATATCTGTGCGGCTTCTTGACAAAAGGAGATACGAGCCCGCACCTCCCTGTTTATGTACCACATGGCTACTGGGTTGTCTGTTTGTATCAGAACAGTCTTGTGGGAAAGGCAGTCCTTGAACACATGCAGCACATAACGTATAGCTTGAAGCTCTAGGAAATTTATCTGAAATGTAGCTTCGAGTTTTGTCCAAGTACCTTGAGTCTGCAGATGACCAATGTGTGCTCCCCACGTGAAGGTGGATGCATCAGTAGTTAACGTCATTTGCGTAATCGGTTGTTGGAAAGGTAGGCCTGTGAGCGAGTTGTCCATGTTTGTCCACCACAGGAGTGAGGACCGTAGTTGCTGAGTTACTTGAACTGGATAAGACAGTGGTTGAATGGCTTGTATCCATTGGTTTCTGAGTGTCCATTGAGTAACTCTCATGGCCAATCTGGCCATAGGAGTGACGTGAACTGTGGAGGCCATGTGACCCAGAAGAGTGAGACATTGATGAGCTGTTATTTGCCTGCTAACGAGGCGAGTGTCTGTGCACGCCCTTTTGGAAGGAAAGCTTTAGACGTTATGGTGTTTAATTCTGCTCAAATCAATTGTAACAGGTGGGATGGTATGAAGTGGGAATATTTCGTAGTTGATGAGGAATCCCAATGAATGGAATAGAGTTATTGTGAGCTTGAGAGAGTTGAGAGCTCCTTGTCTTGTTTGGCTTCTGATGAGCCAATCGTCCAGGTAAGGAAACACGTGCATGCCTTCCTTGTGCAAGTGGGCAGCTGCCACTGCCAGGCATTTTGTGAACCCTCGAGGTGCTGAGGCAAGACCGAATGGTAGCACCTTGTATTGGAAATGTTGACTTCCTACTAGGAATCGCAGATACTTGCGATGAGGGGGGAATATTGGAATGTGAGCGTAAGTGTCTTGAAGATCCAGAGAACAGAGCCAATCTCCTTTTTGAAGTAGAGGTAGCATGGTGCCCAATGATACCATCCTGAATTTTTCTTTTTTCAGGTATTTGTTGAGTTTCTGGAGGTCCAATATGGGACATAGGCCTCCTGTTTTCTTTGGAATGAGGAAATAACGGGAGTAGAATCCTCTGCCCTGCTGAGGTCGGAGAACTGGTTCCATGGCCCTGGCTCTCAGAAGGGTGGATAATTCTTTTTGTAAGAGTGTGGATTGATTGTTTACTGTCCAAGACAAGGTGGGTGGAGTATCGTTTGGTACAGTGAGAAAGTCCAGGTGGTACCCTTGAGATGTTATTGAGAGTACCCATTGGTCTGTAGTGATGTGCGACCAATTGTGATGGAAGAAATTGATCCGACGTCCTGCTGGAAAATTTAGGGTCGGATTGGGAGGTAGGGTTCTGTTCCCCAGTGAGATTTCAAAATCCCGAAGTCGGGCCTGTTTGCAGAGGGGGTTGAGCTCTAGGTGCTCTTGGTTGTCGGGTCTGCGGTCTTTGAGCTGGCCTAGATGACCTTCCACGGGCAGGAGGTGGATAGTACCTCCGTGGTCTATAATATGGGCGTTTTGAATCCTTCCTTGGGAGTCTTCGTGAGGATGTTTGGGACTCCTGAGGAGCAGAGGAGAGCTGTCGCAAGGTTTCCGAATGTTCCTTCAGTTGGGAAACTGCCTCCTGTACTTTATCTCCAAAGAGATTGTCCACTGCACAAGGAAGATCAGCAAGTTTCTCTTGTACTTCTGGTCTCAGGTCAGAGGCCTTGAGCCAGGCCCATCTGCGGGCACTTATGCCAGTGGCAGACATTCTAGATGAAGTCTCGAAGCTATCATGAGCTGCATTAACTTCATGTTTCCCAGCCTCCAGGCCCTTATGGATGATACTATTGAAGGAATCTTGAAATTGCTGGGGAAGAGATTCTGAGAGTTCCTGAATTTGTTTTCACAAATTATGCTGATATTGTGTCATATAGAGTTGATAGGACGCAATTCTGGATACTAGCATAAAAACATAAGAAAATGCCATACTGGGTCAGACCAAGGGTCCATCAAGCCCAGCATCCTGTTTCCAACAGTGGCTAATCCAGGCCATAAAAACCTGGCAAGTACCCAAAAACTAAGTCTATTCCATGTAATCATTGCTAATGGCAGTGGCTATTCTCTAAGTGAACTTAATAGCAGGTAATGGACTTCTCCTCCAAGAGCCATGGACCCCTGAAACATTTTCCTGCCAATGGTGTCCGAAAACCTGTTGTCTTTCCCAGGAGGATTTGATGAATGAGGTTTAATTCTTTTTGACCTCTTCTGAGCTGACTCTACTACTACCGATTGATGGGGTAGTTGAGTTTTTTGGAAACCTGGGATATGCTGGATTAGGTACGTAGCATCAGTTCTTTTACTCACCGGTGGTATGGTGCAGGGATGCTCCCATAGCCTGTGTTGTAAGTCGACTAGGACTTCGTGAACTGGTATCGCCAGGACTTCTTTAGGTGGGTCCACGAATTGTAATACCTCCAGAGTCTTCTGTCTAGTATCCTCTTTAGATTCCAGCTGAAAAGGGATGGTATCAGCCATGTCTGATGAAATTTGAAAAAGAAAGGTCCTCTGGAGGAGATTCCTTCTTTCCTTTGGAGGAGAAGGTTCTGAGAGGACTTCCTCTGAGGAAGAGAGTCAGTATTTGGATCCTCCCAAGTGTCCGATGAACATGGATGAGGAGGAGTTGATGGAATAGGAAGAGATGGCATAGACGGCATCGATGGCTTCTCAAATGATTTTGATGGAAATAGTGGAGAAAACTATGGCCGTGAACGTGAAATTCCCAATGGACTTGGGACAGGTTCAGGCATCCGTACTTCCTTCACTATTTCTTCTTCCATCAGTCTTGGTGCAGGGACATCAAGTGATTGTACCAGGATAGCATCGATGTGTCCAATTTTGCTAAAATTGGCGCGAAAAAGGACATATCCGGCATCGGCATCGATGTTGGATGAATTGGAACCGGCGATGGAGTCGGCGATGGCGTCTGAATGGGCACTGGTGATGGGAGTGGAACCGGTACCGGCGATGGTGCTGGCATCGATGGCGGAATTGTGATCGGTGCTGGCATCGGAGGCATGTCACGGAGTGCGTCTCGAACTGCCTGGCGGATGTAACCATCCAGTTCTGCCCTCATAGATGGTGAAACCAGAGGAGCTATGGGGGGAGGCAGAGAAGGTGATACCGGTACCTCCGCAGGGCCCTGTGGAGGTACGGTTCCCGGCACTGATATCAGTGGGGATTGCCTAGGAGTCGAAGGCCTCGGTGGACATGGAGAGTCCTCTCTCAGAGGCTTCTTTGGAGTTGATTCAAGATTTGTCGATGGAACTCCGGTTATCAGATCCAATTCAGGATTGTGAGGCCTCCGGTGTCGATGACGATGTTTCTGCCGGTTAGACACCTTTTTTGATAACAGATGTAGACGATTTTGAAGGGGTCGGTGAAGGCCGATCGCCTGCTTCATCCGGTCTACGTTTTGTTTTGAGGACAACCTTCCGAATCACTCCAGCCGGAGACGACTGTGTGGAAGTTGACGTCGATGGCATTAGTTGAAGATGGAATAAAAGTTCCATTTTCTCTATGCACAGACTTCTGCCTTTTGGCGTCATCTCTGCGCATCTTGGGCACGTCGAAACATCATGTCCCTCGCAGAGGCAAAGTACACACTCGATGTGTGGGTCCATTATGGACATAGTGCGGGAACAATTCGGGCACTTTTTGAAACCCGTAGCCATAGCGAAGGCCGGACAGCCGTCGACAACCTTCTGACACAGTTTAGCAGTAACGGAACCAACCGGAAAAATTTAAAGACTTACCGATGGTGGAAAAAAGGGAGACCCCTATAGCGCTTTAAAGTTTTTCCAAGTTTTTAAAAACTTTTTTATGTAGTGAAAACTCACCACACAAGACTCCTATAACCACGAGGCTAATGGCTTCGCGGAAAAAAGAAGACTGAAGGGAGACCCCTCTGGCTCGAGGGATCATGGCATGCTGGGCATGCTCAGTAGGCTCAGGATGCCAGTCAAAAGTTTCTAGAAACTTTGACAGAAAGTTTTCCGGGATAGGGCTCAGTCAGTGATGTCACCCATATGTGAGGACTAGCATCCTGCTTGTCCTGGGATAAGGATCTGTGCCCAGGCGAATCTATGGACGGACTGAGAGGTTGCAAAGAATGGTAAACCATGCCTGACGTGGCCAGAAGGGGGCTATGAGAATCATGAGGCCCTTGTCCCGGCATAGCTTCATGAGAGTCTTGCTGATGAGAGGAAGCGGTGGGTAGGCATACAGGAGACCTGTTGTCCAAGAGAGGGTGAAGGCGTTCCTCGGTGGAGTCTTGTGACTGCGATGTAGGGAGCAGAAGTTCTCCACCTTGCGATTGTGAACCGATGCAAAGAGATCGATGCTCGGATACCCCCACTTCTGAAATATATGACCCGCCACCATGGGATTTAGGGACCACTCATGGGGCTGAAATGTACGACTGAGTTTGTCTGCTGGAACATTGTCCATGCCCTCCAGGTAGGTCGCTCTCAGTAGCATGGAGTGAGAGAGCGCTAAAGCCCAAATTTGCACTACTTCCTGACACAGGAGGTAGGAACCGGGCCCCCCCTGCTTGTTGATGTACCACATCGCTACTTGATTGTCTGTTTGGATTAGGATTTTGTTGGATAAGCAATCCTTGAAGGCTAGAAGAGCATATCTGATCACCCTGAGCTCCAGAAAGTTTATCTGATGTTGCGCTTCTGCTGCAGACCAGGTTCCCTGAGTTTGCAGGTGGTTGAACATGTGCTCCCCAACCTAGAGTGGAAGCATCGGTTGTCAGAATTATTTGAGGTTCTGGAGCCTAAAACGGTAGCCCTTTGAGCAGGTGGGGCTCTTGGGTCCACCAAGCCAGTGAGAGACAAAGCTGCCTGGTGACATGGACAATATTGGACATTGAATGATGGGCCTGGGCCCACTGGGATTTTGATGTCCACTGCGTTTACTCGCATGGCAAGTTGAGCCATTGGGGTGACATGAACCGAGAACGCCATATGTCCCAAGAAGACGAGGACATGACAAGCAGTCATGGTTCGGCGAGACTGTACAGTGCGCACAAGCACTGCCAACGTATGAGCTCAGTCCCTGGGAAGGAAAGCTTTCGCTTGGATAGTGTCGAGATCCGCTCCGATAAAGGAGAGGGATTGAGACGGAATCAGATTGGACTTCTGATAATTGATTAGAAATCCTAAGGACAGTAGGAGCCACATGGTGAGATGGAGGGAGTGAAGAACCACCTCCGGAGACTGAGCACTCAGTAACCAGTCGTCTAGATAAGGATAGATGTGCGTGCCTAGTCATCTTAAGTATGCGGCTACTACTGCCAGGCATTTCATGAAGACACGAGGGGCCGATGCCAAGCCGAATGGAAGTACTCGGTACTGGAAATGCTGGTATCCAACGAGGAACCGGAGGTACTTTCTGTGAGATGGGGTAATTGCTATGTGCATGTACGCGTCTTTTAGATCTAGAGAGCAAAGCCAATCACCCTGTTGGAGAAGAGGGAGTAGAGAGCTTAAGGTTACCATTCTGAACTTCTCCTTTTGAAGATGTTTGTTTAGGGCACGAAGGTCTAATATAAGGCGAATGCCTCCTGTCTTTTTTGGTATTAAGAAGTAACGGAAGTAGAAGCCCTGTCCCCTTTGCAAAGGAGGAACCGGCTCTATGGCGTTGGCCTGCAGGAGGGAAGCTATCTCTCCTTGTAGGAGTTGATAGTGGTCGGAGGAAGTCCACCCCGGCTGAGGTGGCGAGTCCGATGGTATAGAGAGGAAGCTTAGATGGTAACCTTGAGCTACGATCAACTGGACCCACTGGTCCGTGGTGACCTTAAGCCACATGGTGGTGAAGTGGCAGAGCTGGCTGCTGACCGGCAGGGATGGCAGAGGGGGTATGGATGGCATCGCCGGAGGGTCCGCCGGTCCCAGTGGAGTCTTAGCTGACGCGTACACGGAAGGTGGGGAACGCCTCAGCATACCTGGCTCAGAGGAGGTTGGGGCTCCTCAGCATGGGCCTTTTTCTTCGGTGGCTCGATGGATTTGGAAGATGAAGCCACCGGTGCACCTGATGCAGAGGGCACGGATTTTTGATGCCTGTGCCGATGCTTCTCTCGGTGCTCGGCTTTACCCGTGGGCAGCACCAAGGACGTTGACGCAGTAGTCTTCGACGTCGACCTAGAGTGATCTGTGTCCGACCGATGGTGCGACTTGGCTGGCGACGGCAATGATGAAGCGAAAGCCTGGGATGGTGGGCGCTGCTTTGTATGGAATAACAAAGCCATTTTCTCCAACCGAGCCCGGCGGCCCTTCGGGGTCATTTGGGTGCAGTTGGTACATGAGTCTACGTCATAGGTCGGGCCCAGATAAAGTACACAGACCTGGTGAGGGTCTTTGATAGACATTGTCCTAGGATAATCAGGGCACCGATGAAAACCCGTCGCCATCGTTGCCGTCGAAAATTTAGGCTGCGCGCATGGTCGGTGCCTGTCAGGCCTATACTGGTAACTGATGGGAACCAACCGAAAAATGGGGTGAAACCTACCATACGGATGCGGTTATCGACAGCGAAGAAGGGAGACCCCAATGGTGTGAAAACCTTTGCAGATTAGCAAAGAAATTCCTGAAGAAAAAATTCCTGTCAGGAACGTGTGATAGAGCTCCTAAGTCCGCGTGGCATAAGCTGTACGGAAAAAAAAAGACTGAAGGGAGACCCCTGCTGGATGCAGGGTTGGTATCATGCTGGGCATGCTCAGTGGTGCCAGTCAAAGTTCTAGAAACTTTGACAAAAGTGTTCCGTGATTGGGCTCCATCCTGATGATGTCACCCATATGTGAGGACTACCATTCTGCTTGTCCTGTGAGAACCAATGAAACTGATACAAACCGTTTGTGCTACAATCTTAGGAGGGGTTGGGGGAGGAAAACTAAAATGTAAAACTGAGGACTGATTTAAAAAAAAAAAAAAAGTTTTTGGATTTCTTTCAATAATCATGAAATAACATGCAAATTATATACGCACTTTCTATTGCAATATATTCATGCTTTTCAGGTCTATAGTCAATTCTGCTTGATTTACTCCCTTGGTACATATATTTCTTACATATCTCACACCACAATAAACATCTATGTATCACCATCGGTTAAGCACTCACCGTCATGCTTTGCCAGTTATTACTGGCAACTATTGAAATTGACAGCCATTAATTTATAAAATGTCAACATTCCCCAGCTTGTTGTGAACAAAACAAAAATTAAATACCAGCAAGCAAGCCTGTGTTTTCCAATTTGATGGGATCTTTTTTTTTTGGGGAGAATTTGTACACCTCTTGAGCTGAAGATTATCCTCTAAGCCAAGAACATATGATACAATGCCAGTGTTAATTGAGATATAACTGTTGCCTCCATACCTGCCAAGTCTAGGAAAAAAAAAAAAGTTGGGAGATTTCCCAGAACAAAAAGAAAAGCTCCCAAATGTCCTCTCCTCCACAAGACAATGTGTTTACTTAGATGCTTTTAATTAAAATCCATTAAGTTAACAAATAATTTCTAAGCAGCATCTTTGGTTCTACAGTCAAGCTTCTTATCAGTTTGTTAAAACAGCAATACTATCTACATTCTTCAAAACAAAAACATCTTTTTTTTTTTCTTCTAACTATCACTTCCACTTTTAATCTTATTCTTAGGTCTAATCTCTTTTTTGTTCTCACACTATTTGAAATCAAAGATGTTAGGGGAAATAAAAATGGCATGCATGTTAGCACAACGGCATTCCCCATTTCTAAAGATCTCCTACCCAGAATCCATAAGCTGTATATGGTAATTATACTTTATATGAATAAGGGGGTAATTTTCAAAAGGATTATGCCCTTAAAACTGGGTTTTACATTTTATTTATTTAACACTTTTCTATACCGACCTTCATGGTTAAAAGACCATATCAGATCGGTTTACATCGAATTGGGGAACTGTGACAAAAACCATAAATTGAAAAAGGAAGAACAAAGTTACATTTAACAAGGAAGCAAACTTGGAAGCAAGGACTGCTGGAAAGAAAGAAAGGCCTAAGAACGCAGTAAACAAAGAGTATAAACAAATGATGAGTCAGGTGAGGCTCATATCAAGAACTTGAATGAAGTACGGAGATCCATAGTTCATGAAGGATATTTCGGTTGTCTAGTGGGTATCAGGGGGATCTGAGAAGGCTTGGCGGAAAAGCCAGGTCTTCAGTTTTTTTCCTAAATGTTAAGAGGCAGGGTTCCAGTCTAAGGTCGGAGGGGATGTTGTTACAGATAGCTGGGCCTGCTGTCGAGAAGGATCGATCTTTAGTCGAGGTGAGGCGAGTGGCTTTTGTAGGTAGGGCCTGTAGGGTTCCTTTATATACTTCTCTGGTTGGTCTGTTGGAGATATGGAGTTTGAGAGGGAATTCAAGGTCCAAATGCAGGTGATTGTAGATGGATTTGTGAATTAAAGTGAGTGATTTGTGAAGGATTCTGTAGTTCACTGGGAGCCAGTGTAAGTTACGGAGGATGGGTGATATGTGTTCTCCACGGTTGGTGTTGGTCAGGATTCTTGCCGCGGCGTTCTGTATCAACTGTAGAGGCTTGGTGGTAGAGCTGGGGAGACCCAAGAGGAGAGCGCTGCAGTAGTCTATTTTAGCAAATAGCAAGGCTTGCAGAACTGTCCTGAAGTCGTGGAAGAACAGTAGCGGTTTGAGTTTTTTTAGGACCTGAAGTCTATAGAAACAATCTTTGGTTGTGGTGTTGATCATTTTCTTAAGGTTTAGGCGATTGTCGAGTAGTACCCTGAGATCTCTTACATGGGTATGCGTGAGCTGTGTATTGAGGATGGTCTGTGAGAGTGGGTTGTTTTGGTTGGGGGAGATGAGGAGGAGTTCGGTCTTCGATGCGTTAAGAACCAAATTGAGACTGTTGAGAAAGCTGGTGATCGATTTTAGGCAGTTGTTCCAGTGCGTGAGTGATTTTGTGATGGATTCTGTTATCGGAATCAGAATCTGCACGTCGTTTGCATATAGGTAATGTGTTAGGTTAAGGTTTGTTAGAAGCTGGCAGAGGGAGAGGAGGTAGATGTTAAAGAGAGTGGGTGATAAAGAGGATCCTTGAGGTACACAAAGTGAAGACCTTGTTGAGGGAGATTCTTTATTGTTAATTTTAACTCTGAAGCTTCTATTACTGAGGAAAGACGTGAACCAACTGAGGGCTGATCCGGATATACCTATGTCCGCTAGACGATTCAGGAGGATGGAGTGGTTGACTGTCGAATGCCACTGAGATGTCTAGGAGTACTAGAAGAAAGGAGTAGCCCTTGTCTAATCCCCTTATAATATGGTCTGTTAATGATATGAGAAGTGTTTCTGTGCTGCGAGATTTGCGAAATCCATATTGGGATGGGTATAGGATATTGTGTTCTAGGTATTCTGAAAGCTGGGTATTAACCAATTTCTCTGTTAATTTGGCTAAGAAAGGGAGATTCGAGATGCGTAATGTTGAGATTACTACCTGATAATCTCCTTTTCCTTAGTGTAGACAGATGGACTCAGAACGAATGGGATAGTATCCGCGTGCTAGCAGTTGGAGACGGATCTGACGTCAGCACGGGGGTATATATATCCCCACAGGAAGCGTAGCAACTCCGTAATCTTCCTTGCAAAAGCTGTTATGGAAATGTGTACTGACGCTCAGTGAAAAGTGAAAACAGGATTCCCCTGACCGATTGATAGTAGCTGGAGACCGCCAGCATTCACAACCGGAAGGCGTTAACACCAGGTAGAGTGTATGCTCTTAAGGAACAGAAGACATGGCTTACCTTGAATCGGTGAAACCCATGTACACAGGCAGCTGGGCGGGATGCTGAGTCCATCTGTCTACACTAAGGAAAAGGAGATTATCAGGTAGTAATCTCAACATTTCCTGGTGTGTAGCCAGATGGACTCAGAACGAATGGGATGTACAAAAGCTTTACTCCCAGCCTGGGCGGGAGGCTGCCTGAGGACCATGTAGTACCGCCCTCGCAAATGCTGAGTCCTCCCTGGCCTGAACATCCAGACGGTAGAACATCCAGGCGACAGCATCCTGGATTCAGCCCAGGATGTCGCTTGTGCTCTGGTAGAATGAGCCTTGACTTGTAGAGGCGGAGACTTCCCGGCTTCTACGTAAGCTGCTCTGATAACTTCTTTAATCCAGCGGGCGATGGTGGTCCGCGAGGCCGCTTCACCTTGCTTCTTCCCGCTGTGCAGGACGAACAGATAGCCCGTCCTTCGTAGTTGTTGTGTCACTTCCAGATATCTGGGCAGTAATCTGCCAATGTCGAGATGGCGTAATAAACGCCCTTCTTCAGATTTCTTCAAACCCGCCGTGGTAGGCAAGGATATGGTTTGGTTAAGATGAAACTGTGAAACCACTTTAGGTAGAAAGGAGGGAACCGTCCGAAGATGGATAGCCTCAGGAGTGATTCTGAGAAAGGGATCACGGCAGGACAGTGCTTGTAGCTCTGAGATGCGGCGCGCTGAACATACAGCCAGCAAAAACACCATCTTCAAAGTGAGAGAACGGAGAGACAGGCCCCGAAGGGGTCTGAAGGTGGATCCCGCGAGGAAATCCAAAACAAGGTTAAGGTTCCATAAGGGCACAGGCCACTTCAGTGGCGGACGAATATGCTTGACTCCTTTCAGGAAGCGAGAAACATCTGGGTGCTTGGCAATGGTCTTGCCATCCCTCCTGGGACCGTAGCAAGACAGTGCAGCCACCTGAACCTTGATGGAGCTGAGGGAGAGACCCTTCTGAAGTCCATCCTGCAGGAAATCCAACACAATAGGGATTGTGGTCGCATGTGGATTGGTGCCATGAGTGTCGCACCATGCTTCGAATAATCTCCAGATGCGAATGTAGGTGAGGGATGTGGAAAACTTGCGAGCTCGGATGAGTGTATCAATCACGGGCTCCGAGTAACCTCTGTTCTTCAGTCTAGCCCTCTCAAGGGCCAGACCGTAAGAGAGAATTGAGCTGGATCCTCGTGGAGGATGGGACCCTGACGTAGGTGGTCCCGGAGAGGAGGCAGGGGAAGAGGCTCCCCTGCCAGTAGTCTTCTCATGTCTGCGTACCAGGGTCTTCTTGGCCAGTCTGGTGCCACTAGAAGAACTAGGCCCCGGTGATTCTGAATCTTGTGGATAATGGCGCCCAGCAGAGGCCACGGAGGAAAGGTGTATAGCAGAGTCCCTGGAGGCCACGGCTGGACCAGGGCATCGATTCCGTGTGAAAACGGGTTGCGCTTGCGGCTGAAGTACCTGGGTACTTGAGCATTGGAATTGTCCGCCAGTAAATCCATGTCCGGAATCCCCCAGTGATCCACAATCATCTGGAAGGCTGCCACTCTCCCGGATTTAGGCTCTCTCTGCTGAGGAAGTCTGCTGTGGTATTGTCCTTCCCGGCAATGTGGATGGCGGAGATGTCCTGCAGATTCGCCTCTGCCCAAGCCATCAGTGGGGCGATCTCCAGAGATACTTGTCGGCTTCTGGTTCCGCCCTGACGGTTGATGTATGCCACCGTGGTGGCGTTGTCGGACATCACTCTGACTGCTCTGTTCTTCAGTCTGTGAGCAAATCGAAGGCATGCCAATCGGACTGCCCAGGCCTCTAGACGGTTGATGTTCCACGCTGACTCTCTCTGTTCCACCGCCCTTGTGCGGTGAGTTCTTCGCAGTGCGCACCCCAGCAGCCTGCCGGCACGTGATCCTCCAACACAGCGATAATGGCCGCTGTGTCGAGGCCTCTGGCCTCGCCCCCTCCCCTTTTTGTAAGCCCTGGGATTTACATGCGGCCCGGGGCTTAACGCACATTGCCAGGCCTTTTTAAAGTAGGCCCGGCACGCGTAGGGCTTTTAAAATCCGGCCCTTTGTCTTTACCTCAGGATTCAGTTCAGAAGACCTGTTTTATATGCATCCTTGTTTTTTTCTAGAAAGAAAAAGTGCTTTTCAAAAGAGGGGCAATTTTAAAACAGCATGCCTAAATTATGCAACAAACATGGACTTAAAATTGCACTAATTTTCAAAGAGGACTTACAGGAATAATTTGGTTTATTATCCCACACTTATATATGCACACATGTACATCTATTTGGTGCAGGAAAATGTATGCACATTTAACATTTTCAACAGCATGTGCATAAATTGATAATTTTGAGACTACTGCCTAAGCACTGTTATGTAAGGCCAAGTTGTACTAATTCTTGTTTTCTTCTTCTTGTATATTTTTTGCTATGTTGCAGGGCTGAATGACGGGATGGGTAGGCGTACCACACTGTCACTGTCACTTCACTGTCACGCTTTTATTCTTTTCTGAGAGAGTCGATAATATACATAATGATTGTTTCGGATTCTATATTTTATGTACTCATATTAATTCTGTTGGTTTGCCAAAATCTTTTTAAATAAAGTGTAAAAAAAAAACCCAAAACCCATGAGCATACACTGTTGCCAGATATGCGGTTTTCATTGGGCTACTTTCCATTGAGTGTGTGCAGGAAACTTTTCAGTTTTTTCAGCTGCAGAATTTTGGGTTTCTTTTTTTTTTTCTTAGGTGTCTTTTTGGGCGCGTCTTGCAGGAAGCGGAAGGGGAGTGTGGTGGGCAGGGAATATGTACTTAAAGCTGCAAAGCATGACATACCAACCTTTCCCTGATGAGTCACAGTCACAACAAGCTACTGCAAGCCATGAACAGGGACAGATGAAGGTGACTGCATGGCATCAACAAGGGTTGGCCAGTATACGTGCACGTTACTGTGTGTTGAATTCTGTATGCAGACAATGCAGGAATTTGTGTATTAATCATGCCTGCTGTTTTTTCCCCTTTGTTTTGCACTCCTTTCTTTAGCCAAACCATTAAAAAAAAAAAAAAATCCCTTACAAGCACCATTTAGAAGCAGGAGACAACACTGAACAGGATAACCTTTATTTTTAGGTGGCACTTCTATACCTCTGCTAATGAGTCTCAACCAATTCCCATGCACGCCACATATTTGCCAGCATGCTTTTCAAACCCAAACTGTGTGCAAGAATTCAATATATGTACAACGCATACATTTTTTTAAAATTTTCACTTGCTTTTACAATATTGCACTGAATGTGCAGGGGTCAGCATGGCCGGGGCAAAAACATACAGTGCCCCTGGGGGGGGGGGGGGGGGGGGGGGGGGGCAGGTCAGGTCCCAACCTGGACTTAGAACTTCTAATTTAGAAGCTCTAACAACATCTTGAATGGTGCAGCTCAGCACACTGAACATGACAGCCTTGCTTTTATACTTTTCTATCAATCTTTTTTTTTTTTACTTTTTTTTTATATACATTGTTAGTTTTATAAACTTGTATGCAGACAATGCAGGAATTTGTGTACTATTGTGCAGAATAAAAACTATTTTCACAACTTTTGAGTTTTGGGCTACTTTTGGGCTAGATTGGGTGACCAATTGGGCTGAAAACATTTTTGGCATCTGGCAACACTGTTGGGGTAATTTTCAAAAGGAGTTATGTACGTAAATGTAACTACTGTTGTAGCAATTTTCAAAAGCCATTTACTCGAGTAAAGTGCACTTACTTGAGTAAATCATATGGACAGTTCAAAGTCATATTTTGTAGCAATTTTCAAAAGCCCACTTACTCGAGTAAAGTGAATTTATTTGAGTAAAACCCAGTTTTACTTGAGTAAATGTTTTTTAAAATCAGGCCCTGTGCATATGTTCTAACATCTCCACCCACTCCCAGGGAATGCCTCAGGTCAGTTTAGATAAGCTTACACTCACTCATGACATACATATGCAAATTGACTCACATTATCAGGCAGTCAATTCCTTAAAAGTCCATTTCAGCACATAAAACACTGTTTTGCCAGCAGAAAACTATTTGAAAATACCTGCTTTGGGTTATATTTTGCCTGTTCTCATCATAGCCACTTGAGCATGCAGATCCCACAAATGAAACGTCTGTCACATTTTCCTCCTTATCTTTTGTCTTTTAGTTTTATTATGCTAGGGGCAGAAATGTAGATTAAGTCTGAATCACAGGTCTAACAAATGCAGAGGCGAGAGACTGTAAATTATTTGAATGTGTTTGGGTCCCACCAGTAGCAGGCAAGAGACGTATGTGGAATGAAAGTCTACTTGAACCTAATAGGCCAAAATGAGTTTATCTCGGAAGGGGATTGGGAAACTGCCTTCCGTCTGTGCTGGTGGAATCTCAATCAACACAGACCTCCCCCAAATCACCCATGTGACCTATGTATAAATACAGAGATTAAAAAAAAAAAAAGTAAAAACTGTAGAAAAAGCTGCACCACCGGGGACTTAAATGCATCCTTATTCTCAGTGTTCGTTGAGTGTTGCAGCCCGTTCTCTCCATTTCCTGCAGCAGAACAGTTCCGTGCCCTCTTTACGAAAGATCTGCTGCTCTGACACTCTGATCTCGTTCACAGTTTTAAAAAGGGTTCTGATCACAAGCGAACCTCTTTTGTTTTGTAATTCACTTCAAGTTCAAAACTAAGTCTATTCAGTTGCGCTGCGAAAGAGGGGAGGGGGGCACCCAAACAAAAAAAGTTAATTTATTCATGTATTAAAAGTAGATGCAGTCCTAGAGGAAACCATATCTATTATTGATACAGACTATTGTGCAAGCTAAATGCCATTTTTTCTTATTTTCTCTGTTCATAGAGATAAACTGTTCTAATATTCTTTAAGCCAGTTTAACGTTCTCATTTTTGTTTCTCAAATGATTCTACCAAACACTACAGAAACAGAGTAAAAGATAATTCAGACACTGAGAATCCAATTCGGTGTAAAAGGCAAAAAAAAAAAAAAAAAAAAAGTGTGAAATTATTATCATGGGGCTGCTCTTCAATTACCCAGGAACAGGTTACCTGCTTTAAAGTTAGAGAGTTTTGAAAACATACATTGCTTACAATCTAGAGAGCCTATCTAATCTGCATTCACATAGGCTGCCCGAAAGAAAATCGTTTCATGTTTATCAGCATGAGGTATGCATGAAAACGTGCTTGTTTTCCGTTTGTCCGTCTGTGACATGACAACAAAAATGGGGAAAGGCGGATACAGAACTAGAGTGACAAACAAAACAAGCACAATGGGGTGGGAGGGGTACCAGGTGGCCCTTACCGGCCTTCTCTCCGCTTCCTCTCCCATGTGATCCTCTACCCTCGCATAACTCACTGATCAGGCCAGCAGAAGGAGAAGGACAAGCAGTCCACGCACCTCGGAGATCAAAACACACTTAACTTGCCACGTAATTCTAGAGTTGTCTAAATTAAATTTTACGTTTTGTTAAATCCGCGCGGTTTCAAAATTTGCAGGAAGAAAAAAAAAAAGTAGACTGTACTTTGCAAAACACTCCATCAGCCAGAGTTTCTCTCGCCAGCACCCTCTGCCGACAGAAAGGTAGGACTGCCCTGAAAGAAAATCGTTTTCAGAACAGTTTGGCAGAAAGAAAAAATAAACAAACACCATCTAGGAAGCGAAAGGACCTCTTCCTGCAATGTAGCAGGAAGGCAGGCGCTGTAGGAATCATTTAGGGAGCATGTGGGCTGGTGAAGGAGGCACTAAGGAAGTGCTGACACAGAGGGCAGCACAAATTTCATTGGCCACGGGCATTAAAGCATGTTGATCTAAGTTGCAGTAAATATATCATCCGGAGGAGGTAGGGGTGGAGGAAGAAAGGATAAACAGATACGGAAAGCAGATAGTGGGCAGGAAAAAAAAAAGAGTAGAGATCAAAATGAGGGTTAAATAATGGAATGAGAGGCAAAGATGTAAGAGAGAGCATGATTCCTCCTTCCCTCCTCCCAAAGAGACAAGGATGAAGGAGAAACAAAGACACAAGTTAGTGGAGAAGATAACATGGAAGAAAACGAAAAACTGAGAAAAAGTAAAAAGAGACACGTTGGGGGGGCGAATGAGAAAACTGCAAAACAGAGTCCAAGTTCAGGCAGGCAAAGAAACGATAAATAAAATACCTGAGGAGAAAAATAAAAATAAATCACAGAAAAATGAATGTTTAGGTATATCATTTTTTTTTAGTGAGTTCTCGGGCCGAGGCAGTATGATGCACTCAGCCGAGCGCACCTTTAGCCCCGGTTTGGCCGCTTGTTTTCAATGCGCTATTTATACAGTAAGGGGTAATAGCATGTCGGAAACGCGTGGCCAACCCACCCGAAACTAATAGCGCCCGCAACATGCAAATGCATGTTGATGGGCCTATTAGTTATTCCCGCGCGATACAGAAAGTAAAAAGTGCAGCAAAGCCGCACATTTTACTTTCAGAAATTAATGCCTGCCCAAAGGCAGAAGTTAATTTCGGCCAGCACAGGGAAAGTGTACAGAAAAGCAGAAAAAACTGCTTTTCTGTACACCCTCCGACTTAATATCATAGCAATATTAAGTCGGAGGCCCCAAAATTTAAAAAAAATTTAAAATCTGCCCGCGGCCCACAGGTTGGAAGATGGATGTTCAATTATGCCGGCATCCGTTTTCCGAACCCGTGGCTGTCAGCGGGTTCGAGAACCAATGCCGGTAAAATTGAGAGTCTGCTGTCAAACCCGCTGACAGCTCCCGCTTCATTTAAATACTCGATCGCGCGCCCAGGCAAGCGGCCTGGGCGCTCGCCTCGGAGCACCGGCTCTCCCACGGTTTTTACTGTATCAGCTAGCCAGTCTGTAATCAAGGAGTGTATTTTGCCGATCTTGGAGTTATTTGGATCTGTAGTTGCAAAATATATTAAAACCAAGTAAAATTAAAAAATGCAAACTTTTATTAAACTGAAACCTAGTCATTTGTGTTTATGCATCCTGGAAAAATGCATTTTCTGAAAACATGCTGCTCCTTCCCCTTGTAGTCAAAAATAAACTATTATATCAATATAATAGAACAAACTGTTGGATACTTGGTGAAATCATAACAGTCTAATTATTTTTAGTGTATTTTACTGCATGAAAATGCACAGTATCATAATCATATGACAGCATGTTCTACAATGCTACAACATTTTCATATATAAAACACAAACCGGCCCAGTAGCTCAATGGCAATTTTGGTGTGTTACCAAACAAAGGACACAAAACTGATTCTCAAGTAAGGTCTGGTGCTCCCCTGATCGGCCTAGACCAGGGGCGGGGAAGAGAGGAATGCTGTAGAGGCAGTTCATAGTCCCGGAGGGGAGGAAATCTCAGCCGCTGCTTAACAGTGACACCTAGTGGCCAGATTTAGGTCCACATGAACCGAGGGCCAGAGGAAGCAGCAGATGGCTAGACAAGAGTTGGGGGGCAGGGCTGGTGCCAGGGTCTGTAGCGCTCTAGGCAGACCAATGTAACACCCTCCCATCCTGTCCTGGTAACCCCATAGCCAGTTAGTTGTGTTTCTAGGATATCCACAGTGAATATGCATGAGATAACTTTGCATACCTTGCATAGCTAATTTCACCTAATACATATTCATTGTAGATATCCTAAAACTCAGATTGGTTAAGAACATATGGGCCGATTCAGTAAAATGTGCGGGAGAGCCAGCGCTCCGAGGCGAGCGCCCACTCTCCCAATGCGCGCCCAGGTCACTCTCCTGGGTGCGCGATTCTCTATGCAAATGAGGGCCCGCAGTAAAAAGGAGGTGCTAGGGACACTAGTGCGTCCTTAGCGCCTCCTTATTGGCAGAAGCGGCGGCTGTCAGCGGGTTTGACAGCCGACACTTAATTTTACCGGCGTTGGTTGTCGAACCCGCTGACAGCCACGGGTTCGGAAAAGAGACGCCGGCAAAATTGAGCGTCCGTTTTCCAACCTTTGGGCAAATTTTTTTTTTTTTTAAGATTTTTTTTATTTTTTTTTATTTTTGGGGCCTCCAACTTAATATCGCTATGATATTAAGTTGGAGGGTGTACAGAAAAACACTTTCCCGGTGCTGGCCGAAATTAAATTCTGAGAGTAAAATTTGCGGCTTGGCTTTTACAGTATAAGGGGTAATAATAGCGCGTGGAAAACGCGCGTCCAAACGGGGTGCTCATGGGTTTTCACCCTATTTTATATTGGCCTTCCAACAGGGCTGGTGTGACCATTAGGCGGGACTAAGCAGTTGCCTAGGGCTGCATTAGTGGGCGGGATGCCGCCAGGGTATGCGAGGGCGCCATTTTCAAAATGTAAAAGAAGGGGCAGCTAGGTTTGGGGGGAGAGAGAGCGCGCACTGTAAGAGAGTTACCATGAGCACAGTTTTGGTACACAGTAATAGTAGTGTATGCTACCTGCCGTTTACTACTGGGTGGCAGTAAGGGTAACCTATTTACAAACAGCAGGGATGCACAAGAACTCACCCGTGTTTTATATTACCTCCATCATAGTTACAACCGCTAAAGAGATCCTTAGTTTAGTGGCAAGGGTATATCCTTCAGCATCTTTTCACATTTACAGGGCAATGTTTTAAAGAATCAATCTAGAAAAAATGTTGTGGTTCATCCCTTAAAATACATCTGAAGAAGGGACCTGTGTGATCTTCAAAGCTCAGGTACTACATCTCCCCCACCCCCACCTTTTCAGAACTTTCACTCTAGACTCTAAGACTCCAGTTTTCTCCAGGACAGCTTCCTGACCTGCATTTTCATAGGGGGACAAATCCTTTCCAGAAATGTGTGGAGCTGCCTAATGGCTCAGTGCTTAGCACTTCTATATGAAAGGCTTGGATTCTGGAACCACCTAATTCTAGCCCCTCAAGTTACTGCCTGACAAACATTGACACACAGAGATTATGTTGACAGGCCCGGGGGGGGGGGGGGGGGGTGCACAAGCGGGAGAGGTTATGACGAAGGAGCAGTCTGTTTTGCCTTGCAGCAGCTCCTGATGACTGGCGAAAAGCGGTCTTATAGCCTAAAGAGGTCCTCTGCACCCTCAACCACCAGAAGAGGTTGGGAGAAAGATAAATGAAACAGGAAGCTCAAGAATGCAACATTCAGAGTTGTCCTGGTGGCTCAGGATAGTGCAGCTTGCAGTCATGTGGCGGGACCTGCTCAGGTCTTCCGCTATCCAGGCCAGGCAGGGAGGAGATGCTATGGAGGAAGCGTTCACAGCTCCTGGGTGGAGGGGAAGGGAGTGTAAGGAGGTCCCAGTTGTAGCACAATGGCAACACCCAGTGCTCAAATTTAGGGCCCAGGACTGCAGGGTTCTGAAAGCAGCCCTGTGCATGGCCACCAGCCAAAGACTGCCACGTCAATGACTGGACTAAACATAAGTTGGGAGGAGATATAAAATGGAATCGGGGAATCCCTGGATAGTTGTGAATACTCCGTCCTGGAAGTCCAAAAGAATAAGAGGAAACTACTGTGTCAAAAGTTTAAAAAAAAAAAAAAAGTAGCACCTGTGGAAACTATTTCTATTAAAAAGCTCAAGAATAATTTCTTCACTGGCAGGCCTTATACCCCAGCTAAGGCCTTTCTTGTGGAAGAAACACCCAAAGCATAGCTTCCCAAATCTGTGCTCATGACACCACAGGCAGTTGGACTTTCAGGAGATCTTGGTCTGAGTCTTGGATACTGGGGTCTCCAATGTATGCAATATCTATCTTGGGCATATTAAAAAACCCAGCTGGCTGTGGAGCTTGTGCAGTAATGGTGCAAAAGTGACGGGGATGGTGGTGGGGACAGATGGAAATAAAAGAACTGGAGAGTTAGGCAGTACCACCTCTCCCCTGAGAATATTGATAAAGGTAACCTGGGAATATTGCTAGTACTAAGTTCTGTCTGGCAGTAGACTGCTTGATGTTAGTCACAGCTTGTCTCTTTATTGTACAGCATGTGAAGTTAGTGTGCATAATACAAATGGTCTACTATAAAACCTTTTCCATGGCCCTTCTTGCATGTATGATGGAACAGAATATAAATAAGCAACAGCACACACAGAGACACAAACTCACAAACTTCAATATCAATCACCAATAACTCCGCTACACACAACATGTTCTTTTACTGCTGCTCTGATGTGGTGCTGAAAGAGTCATTCAGTGCATTTATACATAACTTGAATGAGGGAAAGGACCCAGATACTATAGCTAACATGCAAGGTATGACAAAGTCCTCCTCCTTGCAGAGTCAGGCAGAATGCCATTGTAAATATCTTGGTCTAACTGTATAAGGAACCTAGTGAATCCACTTCAAGCCTTTCAAAGGTAAACCGAAAGAGGATGTACATAGTCATTGTGATTATTTCTGGCATGATATAAATCAAATGTACAAAACACATTTAAGTTTTGCTTGATCAAAAAAGATGGTATAGCTATATAATGTGACTGAATATCCAAACCCTTTTCTAAACTACCCACATTTTTGCATTTTTCTTTTTCTTGATATTAGAGAAATTATTTTAAAAATCATTGAAGGATCTGAGTTGAGAATATATCCCCTAGATCAGGGGTGAGCAAATGGGGGCACGCACGAATGATCCTGAAGGGGGACATGCTGGGTGCTCAGTCAGGGGAGGGAAAAATGGCAGTGCTGTCGAGTCTTGGCACCATGGAGGCACTACAAACAGAGAAGGGAGGGCACTATCAGAGTGTAGTGACATCACTGTAGGCATGCCATGGCTTTGCCATAAATCTCTTTTGGTGGGATGGAGAGAGGAGCTGTTTTTGCTGTGGCAGGCCTGGACAGGAGGTTGCTTGCTGTGCACCAGAACTGGATATGGGAAGAGCCACACCTCAGGAAAAGCTGCCACACTCACATCCCGGCCTGGGAGGAGGTCCTGCTGCTGCCTTTCCTGACCCAGGGAGAGAAATCACAGCTGTTTTCCACCCAGGGGAAAAGAAATGGGCAAAGAGGCAAGAGAGAATGAGGAGCTGAAGGGGAAGGAGAATAAAGGCAAAAAAAAAAACCCTGCTAAAAAGTTAAATAAGTAAATTAAAAAATAAGAAAATAGAAAAGATGAGTAAACAAAGAAAAGTACAAAAATAGAGAGAAAAATAGGAAAAACTGTTGAAGAAATAAAAAAAAGCAAATAAAGTTGCACAGGGTGGAACTGAGTTTTTCGCTGCTCCTAAAAAATTTTTGTTGGCACTTAAGTTTTTTGAAAAACTTTCCAGCCCTTACCATTTGCCTATGGTGTTTGGCTTGTGTGTACTGGTGTAGTGCATCTCTCTCTCTCTCTCTGGGTCTTGTCTGAGTGTGAAGTGTGTATTTCTGTTTTTGTTTGGTGTGCACTGTGCAGTAGTCTGTGTGTGATGTTGTCTGTCTATCTGTCTCTCTCTGAGTCTGGATGCGATGTGTCTATGCTTCTCTCCATGTCCAAGTATAATGTATCTGTGTTTTTCTGTCTAGCTGTGATATGTGTGTGTTTCTGTGCCTATCTGGGTGTTGAGTTTCTGTATGTCTGTCTTTCTGTATCTGTCTGGGTGTGGAATGTCTGCATCTGGGGTTTCTGTATGTATCTGGGTATGGAGTGTTTGCCTCTCTGTATCCATGAGTGTGTGAGTGAGAGAGAGCTTACTCCTTTCAGCAACTTAAAAAGAAACAAAACGGGGGCTCTGAGCCACTGACTGGCAGTGTGGTTGCCTAGTTAAATACCCTTCATATATATTTTTATGAAGTAACCCATCTTGAAAGGCACCACTCAATTGTTTAAGGGGCCGTGATTCAAAAGTTTCCCGTCAATAGCAGGGCTGAATCAGCCATGCTGTCTTGGGCTGTCCGTTGAGGCCCAGGAGACGGAGCTTCTTAAAGCTGTAACACAGAGCTTTGCTCTGTGCAGCTGCACGAGGGTTCCCGCCGCTGGAAAAACAGTCTCTCCTCAGTCTGTTTTTTTCCGCGCACGGGAGCGCACGCAAAGCTTCAGATCTCTCCTCAAAAGATCTTCAGGTTCAAAAATAGATTTAAAAAAAAAATGGAAATCACCACAGCGCATAAGAAGCCCAGGCCATCGGGATTTAAACCATGTGCCTGCAGCAAAATTATGTCGCTGACAGACGGACATGAGGCATGTTATGTGTGTCTGGGACCAGACCACATACAAAATACCTGCAAACATTGTGGGAAAATGTCTCCACAAGCTCAGCGCCAAAGAGCCAACAAAATGGCCAAATTGAGGCTGGCTTGAGGATCTTATGCCCCCCCCTCTCTGAGGCGCACTCGTCGCCGGGCTCGGCGACACACCATCCGGCCAGAGCTCAAAGGGTGACGTCGATGGGGCCTACCTCCTTGGGCTCAAGTAGAGAAAAGGCCGGGAAAGTTAACACTCATACGGAACGCAAAGCCTCCAAAACATTGAGGCATGCATCAAGTAGGGCACCTACATCGAAGCAGATGCATCATGCATCGCATACTCATTCAAGCCACCGAACACAGCTTCCGAACCCGACGCAACGATCGGCACAGGCATCCACGCGGGTGAAGCCTTCAGAGCCGGTGCACTTATCGGTGCTGACGCATGTCAAATTGCAAATTCAAATTGCAAATTCAAATTACAAGTCTTAAAAAAATTAAAACCTCTTCTACACTTCCGAGACTTCCACCTGGTACTACAATCCATCATCCTCCCTAAACTGGACTATTGCAACTCTCTCCTCCTGGGTCTGCCCGCCAGCACCATCAAACCACTTCAGATGGTCCAGAATGCGACGGCCAGAATCCTCACTAACACCAAAAAATGGGATAGCAAATGTTGCTTACCTGATGTAATAGGTGTTCTCACAGGACAGCAGGATGTTAGTCCTCACAAATGGGTGACATCGAGGATGGAGCCCACCACGGAAAACTTCTGTCAAAGTTTAAACAGAACTTTGACTGGCCCCTACTGGGCATGCCCAGCAAGGCACTGACCCTGCAGCCAGCAGGGGTCTCCCTTCAGTCTGATTTTCAAAGCTACAGGCAGTGCCTAAAAAGTAAAAACAAAACAAACCCAACACCGCGGGGTGGCGGGCGGGTTTCGTGAGGACTAACATCCTGCTGTCCTGTGAGAACACCTGTTACATCAGGTAAGCAACATTTGCTTTCTCACAGGACAAGCAGGATGGTTGTCCTCACAAATGGGTGAGTACCGAGCTGAGGATGTCCTGACGTGCACCAAATGCACCCAATGACGTGCAACAGGCACAACAACTGGGGTGGTATTTGGTAAAGGGCATCCGCACCCTACCGGGAAGGTGGAAGGGTGTTGGTACATCACGTTGCAAAAAGGTTACGCAAGACAGATTGGCCGAAGATGGAGTCCTGTCTTCCAGCTTTGTCCAAACAATAGTGGGCTGCAAAGGTATGGAGAGAACTCCAGGTTGCAGCTTTGCAGATGTCAGGAAGCGGCACCGATCGAAGGTGTGCCACTGACGTCGCCATGGCCCTCACAGAGTGTGCTTTCACACGGTCTTGAAAAGGAATGCCAGCTTGCTGATAGCAAAAAGAAATGCAGTCCGCCAACCAGGAGGAAAGAGCCTGCTTACCCACAGGATGTCCTAACTTGTTAGGATGGAAAGAGACAAATAATTGAGTGCTCTTCCTGTGAGCAACTGTACGGTCTAGATAAAAAGCTAGAGCTCGTTTGCAGTCTAGGGTATGCAGAGTCTGTTCCCCGGAGTTGGAGTGGGGCCTGGGAAAAAAGATAGGTAGTATGATGGATTGATTAATATGAAACTCAGAAACTACCTTAGGTAAAAATTTAGGGTGAGTGCGGAGTACCGCCCGGTCCTGCAGGAGCTTAGTGTAAGGCGGATAGGTAACTAGGGCCTGCAATTCACTAACCCTGCGAGCTGAAGTGATAGCCAAAAGGAATAACACTTTCCATGTGAGATACTTTAATTCACAGGAGTGCAGAGGTTCGAAAGGAGGTTTCATTAGACGACCAAGAACCAGGTTAAGGTCCCAAGATGGGGCCGGAGGACGTAAGGGTGGCTTCAGATGGAGCAAGCCTTTAAGAAAACGTGTTACCAGGGGTTGTACTGAAATAGGGACACCCTGTACACCTTTATGGAAGGCGGCTACCGCACTGACATGCATCCTAATGGAAGAGGTCTTTAGACCGGATTCTGATAGGTGCCATAAATAGTCCAAGAACTTAGAGATTGGACAGGAAAGGGGATCAAGGGACTGAGAAGTGCACCATGATGTGTACCTTTTCCATTTATATGAATAGGATCTTCTGGTAGAGGGCTTTCGTGAAGCTATCAGGACACGAGAAACCGAATCCGAAAGGTTAAAAGGCTGAAGGACTAACCTTTCAACATCCATGCCGTCAGGGACAAGGCTTGGAGGTTGGGATGGAGGAGGCATCCGTCGTTTTGAGTGAGCAGATGCGGATCCGTTCCCAGAGGGATGTGCCTGCGGATGGAGAGATCCTGGAGTATGGGAAACCACACTTGGCGTGGCCAGTGGGGTGCTATCAGGATCATGGTTCCTCCGTCTTGGCGTAGCTTCACGAGAGTCCTTGACAGAAGAGGAAGTGGAGGGAATGCATAAAGCAGACCTGTCGTCCACTTGAGGGAGAAGGCATCTCTCGGCTGAAAGTGTTGGCTCCGAATGAGAGAGCAGTAATCGTCCACTTTGTGGTTCTGAGGGGACGCAAAGAGGTCTATGCGGGGAAAACCCCACTTGTGAAACAGAGAGGTCACTACCAGAGGATCGAGTGACCACTCGTGTGGCTTGAAGACACGGCTCAGCTGGTCTGCCAATACATTGTCTACTCCCGGCAGGTAAGTGGCCCTGAGGTACATAGAGTGGGAGAGGGCTTCCGCCCAGATCTGCGCAGCTTCCTGACACAGAAGGAAGGAGCCTGTGCCTCCCTGCTTGTTTATGTACCACATGGCCACTTGGTTGTCCGTCTGGATTAAGATTATCTGATGGAATAGATGATCTTTGAAAGTTCGGAGTGCATAGCGGATTGCGCGAAGTTCCAGGAAATTTATCTGGTGTTCGGCCTCCTCTTTGGACCATAACCCTTGGGTTTGTAATTCGTCCACATGGGCTCCCCAACCGATGTGAGAAGCGTCGGTGGTTAGGATTACTTGCGGATCCGGTGGAAGAAAAGGTAAGCCCTGAAGGAGGTTGACCTGAGTTGTCCACCAGGTTAAGGATAGGCGCAGGGCCTGTGTGACTGTGACTATGGAGGACAGAGGCTGAAAAGCTTGAATCCATTGGTGTCGTAGAGTCCATTGTGTTACTCTCATGGCTAGTCGGGTCATGGGAGTGACTTGAACCGAGGATGCCATGTGTCCTAGGAGAATGAGGAACTGGCGAGCCGTGGCAGTGTTTTGAGACTGGAGCTGGCGAGCCAGGGATATTAGGGTGTGGACCCTCTGAAGAGGAAGGTAAGCCTTTGCCTGCAAGGTGTCCAAGTCTGCTCCAATGAAGGATAAGGTTTGAGACGGGACTAAGCAAGATTTCTCGTAATTGACAAGAAACCCTAAGGAAAGGAGTGTTTGAATTGTCAATTTTAGGGAGGATTGAGCTATGTGTTAGGAGGAGGCCCTGATTAGCCAATCGTCCAGGTAGGGGTAGACGTGGACACCTTCCTTCCTTAGGAATGCTGCTACCACTACGAGACATTTGGTAAAGACTCGTGGGGCAGAAGCCAGACCGAAAGGTAGGACACGGTATTGATAATGGTCGTGGCCTACAAGAAACCGCAGATATTTGCGATGGGATTGTGTGATCGCAATGTGGGTATAAGCGTCCTTGAGGTCAAGAGAGCACAGCCAATCCCCCTTTTCCAACAGAGGGAGCAAGGCGCCCAGGGTTACCATCTTGAACTTTTCTTTTTGCAGATACTTGTTGAGGGCCCGAAGGTCCAGAATTGGACGTAGCCCCCCTGATTTCTTTGGTATTAGGAAGTATCTGGAATAGAATCCTTTACCTTGTTGACAAGGAGGGACGGGTTCTATAGCATTTGATTGTAGAAGAAGGGATACTTCTTGATGTAATTGAGTGAAATGGCTGGTTAGACTCCATGCCTGAAGGGGCGGGGAGTCTGGCGGAAGTGTTATGAAGTTGAGGTGGTAACCCTGTGCGATAATTGCTAGCACCCACTGATCTGAGGTGATCTGTTTCCAACGGTGTAAGAAGTGGAACAGTCGACCCCCCACAGGGATGTGTGGAAGAGGGAGATGGCATGTGCTCAATACAGGGAAGTCAAAGGCCCGCCGTAGGCCCAGGAGGTGGGGCTACAGTAGGTCTTTGCTTTCTCGGCTGACGAGGCTGAGGCCTGTTAGAGGACCGTGCAGGACGAGCCCTAGTTGACGGAAGGTAGTAGCGACGTGGTCGAAAGAATGACTTCTTAGAGTCCTTCTTTTGCGGTTGCTTGGAGGTCACCTCAGGTGGGACAGATGAGAGTTGTTTCAACGTCTCATGGTGGTCTTTTAACTCCGCCACAATCTGTTGAATTTGCTCTCCAAACAAATTGTCGCCTAAGCAGGGCAAATCAGCAAGACGATCTTGGACTTCTGGGCGAAGGTTGGATGACTTTAACCAAGCCCAACGTCTGGCTGAGATGGCTGTGGCTGAAACCTTCGTGGAAGCATCGAATATGTCATAGGCAGTCCTAATCTCGTGCTTCCCTGCCTCAAATCCCTTGTGAAGAAGGGCTTGAAGCTGTGGTTGGTATTGGTCCGGCAACGTGTCAGCATAGTCTTGCATCTGCTTAAAGATGGCTCTGTTGTATTGAGTCATGTAAAGTTGATATGAAGCTATGCGTGAAATCAACGTAGCTCCATGATACACTTTCCATCCTACACTATCCAGGAACTTGTTGTCCCTGGTAGGTGGGGTAGAAGAGTGCGGCTTAAGACGCTTGGCCTTCTTCTGCACGGACTCAACCACAACAGAGCGATGATCCAGTTGAGGTTTTTGGAAACCTGGTGCTGACTGGACAAGGTATGTGGAGTCAGCTTTCTTATTAACTGGTGACACCGATGAAGGAGATTCCCAGTTTCTCTTGAGCAGATCCAAAAACACCTGGTGTATAGGGATGGAAGCGATGATTTTTGGAGCATCCAGAAATTGAAGTAGTTCCATCATCTGGTGTCTATCATCAGCTTCAGATTGTAGTTGAAAAGGTACAACTTCTGACATTTCTTTCACAAAATTAATGAAAGATAGATCCTCAGGAGGAGATCTTTTTCTACTCTCTGTAGGAGATGGTGGCGAAGGCAGATCTGTGTCAGAAGAGGTATCATCATCATCACCCCAGGTATCGTAGGGATCATGTGTGGCTTGTAGCCCTGATGGACCTGGCTGAGGCTCTGAAGGCATCGATGGAAACCGAGGTGGAATCGGTGCAGTAGGTGGAACCAGAAATGGCATCGATGGCTTCGGTGCTGCCGATGGAATCGGTGCCTGGCGCGGAATCGATGGAGCCGAAGGATAAATCGGTGGAGATATACCAGAAGGTACCGATGGAACTACCCCAGAAGGGGGAATTCGAAACTGTGTTTCTCCTGCCGATGAGAAACCAGTCGGAGACAGTGGTGTTGTCGATGGCACTGGAGAATCACCGATGGAAGGGCCGTCACGAGTGCCTCCATGCGGCTCAGTAGCGGTGCTAGCGCTTGTATCAACGGCTCGGTGGTCGGTTCCCTCCTCGGTGGCGAAGCCGGTGCCGGGGGCGGCACTGGAACCGGTGCCGGAGACGGTGCCGATGGAGGTTGTAATTTCTTCATCGCTTTCTCGATGGCCTCCTGGACCAGCCGGTCCAGTTCTGCCCGGAGACCAGGGGTAACCATACCCGGCTCGACGGGAGAGGGAGGCTGAGGCAGGGCCGGAGGGACCACCGTAACCGGTGGGATCACGGCCCCCACACCCCGAGAGGGTGAGGGTTTCCTCGATGCCGGCGAACGAGACGTGGAGGGCATCCGGTCTGTTCGCGGCTTCTTTGTCGGTGGCTCGGCTTGAGCAGAGGTCGATGGCTGTGGATCCTCGACAGGCCGAGACTTATGCTGTCGATGGCGGTGCTTTTCTTTCCGATCCCCTCGCCCATCCGGGGAAGGGACGGGAGTCGACGGCCGAGAAGCGATCGATGGCGGACGGTCACCGGAGGGTTGACGATGATGGTACAACTTCGACGGTGCCGGTTCCGATGACGTCGATGCTATCGATGGCGTTGGGGTTGGTGCATGGAAGAGGAGCCCCATCTTCTCCATCCTGGCTTTGCGACCCTTGGGTGTCATTAAGGCACATTTGGTGCATGTCAGGACATCATGCCCACTACCCAAACACATTACACAAACCCTGTGGGGGTCTGTGATGGACATAGTCCGGGTACAATCCGGACAACGACGGAACCCCGTTGCCATGGCTGGAAGCCAAAATTTAGGCTGGGGATCGGTAAGTGCCCACAGGCCTCGAGGGCCAAAATCGACGGCAGTCGATGGAAGAAGGCAAAAAACTTACCGGGTTCCGTAAGATGACTAAAAAATTTGTCGAAGGGAGACCCCTGAGGGGCAAATTTTCTTAGGAAATTAATTTCCAAATTCCTGTCAGGAACGTGGTTAGAGAGCTCCTTTCACCGCGTGGCAACTGCTGCGCGGAAAAAAGAAGACTGAAGGGAGACCCCTGCTGGCTGCAGGGTCAGTGCCTTGCTGGGCATGCCCAGTAGGGGCCAGTCAAAGTTCTGTTTAAACTTTGACAGAAGTTTTCCGTGGTGGGCTCCATCCTCGATGTCACCCATTTGTGAGGACAACCATCCTGCTTGTCCTGTGAGAACACATCACCCCTATCCTCCAAAATCTTCACTGGCTGCCGATAAAATTTAGGATACAATTTAAATCCCTCATGATGATTCACAAGGCTCTTCACAACATCTCCCCCATCAACCTATCCTTCCAACTACAGCAACACACTTCCAAGAGACCAATCAGAAGTGCATACCAAAACATGCTTCACACCCAACCGGCGAAAACCTCACTGAGGAAACGAGCTCTGTCCACTGCAGGTCCCCCTCTTTGGAACCTGCTCCCACCGGACCTCTGCCAAGAACCGTGCCTTCTGACTTTCAAAAAGAAGCTAAAGACTTGGCTATTCACCCAAGCTTTCCCTGAGAGCTAAAACCTGTTGAAGCAATAGACGATATACTTACCTCTGTACATATGTTTCCGAGTTTGGTACCCAGTTTCCGAGTTCTGGTACCCAATTAATCGAGTTTATGAATGTCTCCCTAAAAGTTTTCCTGCCCACCTGTGTTAATGACTGTTTTAATGTATTCCTGTGTTAATGTACTTCGCCCCTGAGGCAACTGTTTTAATGTATTCCATCCCTAAGGAGACTGTTCAGTTCCTTGTAAACCGGTGTATTCTATACAGGAACATCGGTATATAAAAATAAAAAATTAAAAAATAAATGTAGCTTCAGCGCAAAAACTGACTCCGATGCCAGCTTCGACTCCAGCGCAGCAAACGATGCCAACACAGCCGGCGCCGACTCTACTACAGAAACCAAAGCGTTCACAAACAGCAATGATGCAATCAACGCAGACGAACCAACCAATACATTCACATACCACAAAGGACCCCAATGCAGGTCCTTTGTCACGCAAATGCCCGGGGAAAAGTGGACATTTATAAAAATCCGCGGACAGGCAAGGAGGAAAACATTCCTATAAAAGGAAGCACTCTAATTACAATTCACGAGAAAGGTCTCCAACTCACTCCCTCTCACGCGACTCTCCAGAGTTGCTAACACGTAGGCCTTCGTCAAGTGGCAGTAGAAGGACAAATCCACAGGATTCTTCCATTGAAGAGGAATTGCATATATCTTCACGCTCATCCTCTTCCTCACTAGAGGTACTCTCTGTTTCGTCAGATTCACTTACACAACCTAAAGACAAAAATTACATAGTAATATATCACCAGAAAGAAAGGGACAGGTTCCTCAGCAACCCTCTGTTCCGTACAAAGTACCGGATATGGTTCACATGCCAGTGGAAGCCAAGGAGACCCTTACACAGATTTCCTCTTTACTAACAGGTTTTCTGACTACACTGCAAACAGCCTTTCAGGCTCCTCTACCTCCACATGATAACCCACAGGGCTCTCCGCTAGACTCAATGGACTCTTCTCCGAGACGTCCTTTGACTCCATTACCACTCTCACCTCACCCACCAATCCCTTCACCAGGACTACCAGTAGGCTTACCTCAATAGCCACTGTCAGACCCATCCTTACCGACATCCTCAACGGGATATCCAACGGATCCAGAACAGGAGCATCAACAACCGTACTCACCACCAGAGGACTTAGCTTACCCTAAATTTATTGAAAAGGTGGGCACAGCCCTCCACCTGGAAATCCAGAAAACACTGGATCCTAGAGCAGAGACATTAGGTCTCCTAAAAAAATTTGACCTCCCTAGAGAACGGACTAGTTTGCCAACTCAGAAGGTTCTTGATACCGTCCAAGAGAAATCCTGGGAAACTCTGCATAACATAATTCCAGTATCTAGGAAAATTGACCTTGTGAGACTGGAAAATTGGGCATCCAAATGGCAGATGAAATTTAATGTGGATAAGTGCAAGGTGATGCATATAGGGAAAAATAACCCATGCTATAATTACACAATGTTGGGTTCCATATTAGGTGCTACAACCCAAGAAAGAGATCTAGGTGTCATAGTGCATAACACATTGAAATCGTCGGTGCAGTGTGCTGCGGCAGTCAAAAAAGCAAACAGAATGTTGGGAATTATTAGAAAAGGAATGATGAATAAAACGGAAAATGTCATAATGCCTCTATATCGCTCCATGGTGAGACCGCACCTTGAATACTGTGTACAATTCTGGTCGCCGCATCTCAAAAAAGATATAATTGCGATGGAGAAGGTACAGAGAAGGGCTACCAAAACGATAAGGGGAATGGAACAACTCCCCTATGAGGAAAGACTAAAGAGGTTAGGACTTTTCAGCTTGGAGAAGAGACGACTGAGGGGGGATATGATAGAGGTGTTTAAAATCATGAGAGGTCTAGAACGGGTAGATGTGAATCGGTTATTTACTCTTTCGGATAGTAGAAAGACTAGGGGGCACTCCATGAAGTTAGCATGGGGCACATTTAAAACTAATCGGAGAAAGTTCTTTTTTACTCAACGCACAATTAAACTCTGGAATTTGTTGCCAGAGAATGTGGTTCGTGCAGTTAG
Organism: Rhinatrema bivittatum; assembly: GCF_901001135.1. Lineage (NCBI taxonomy): Eukaryota > Metazoa > Chordata > Amphibia > Gymnophiona > Rhinatrematidae > Rhinatrema > Rhinatrema bivittatum. The sequence continues at coordinate 47,042,516 of NC_042623.1, read as the reverse complement.
TATAGCTGTGTTTAAAAAAGGACTGGATAAGTTCTTGGAGGAGAAGTCCATTACCTGCTATTAAGTTCACTTAGGGGCGGATTTTAAGAGCCCTGCGCGCCGGTGCGCCTATGTTCAATAGGCCTACCGGCGCGCGCAGACCCCGGGACTCGCTAAGTCCCGGGGTTTTCCGAGGGGGGCGTGTCGGGGGCGTGTCGGGGGCGGGCCTGATCTGCGCAGCGTTTTTGGGGCGAGACTTAGCGTTTCGGGGGCGGGCCTGGGGCGTGGTTACGGCCCGGGGCAGTCCTGGGGCGTGGCCGCACCCTCTGGACCCGCCCCCAGGTCGCGTCCCGGCACGCTAGTGGCCTGCTGGCGCGCGGGGATTTACGTCTCCCTCCGGGAGGCGTAAATCCCCCGACAAAGGTAAGGGGGGGGTTTAGACAGGGCCGGGCGGGTGGGTTAGGTAGGGGAAGGGAGGGGAAGGGAGGGGAAGGTGAGGGGAGGGCAAAAGAAAGTTCCCTCCGAGGCCGCTCCGATTTCAGAGCGGCCTCGGAGGGAATGGAGGTAGGCTGCGCGGCTCGGCGCGCACCGGCTATACGGAATCAGTAGCCTTGTGTGCGCCGATCCAGGATTTTAGCGGCTATGCGCGTATCTACTAAAATCCAGCGTACTTTTGTTTGCGCCTGATGCGCCAACAAAAGTACGCCAAATCGCGCTGTTTGAAAATCTACCCGTTAGAGAATAGCCACTGCCATTAGCAATGGTTACCTGGAATAGACTTAGTTTTTGGGTACTTGCCAGGTTCTTATGGCCTGGATTGGCCACTGTTGGAACAGGATGCTGGGCTTGATGGACCCTTGGTCTGACCCAGTATGGCATTTTCTTATGTTCTTATGACATCAAGTATAAGATGAAACCGTCCCCCTTTTATGTCACACCACAACTGCCACATCAATCCATTATGGTTGAATATGCGTTACAGAGGGCCAACAAAACAAGGTCGCACTCAAATACACCACATGGCAAGGAACACAAAATTCTCAATGATTTTGCGAAAAAGTCTTTCCAGTCTTCTATGCTGGGAGCGCGTATTGGACAACATGAATTTTATATGGTCTATTACCTTTATGAATGTCTCCAACAAGTCAAGACCCTCCGGCCAACCTCGTCGGAAATCTCGGAAATTCCTCAAACGATCCAAAACAGAGGAGTGCTTATGCCATTTATTGAGATCAATATATGAATCATTTGAGACATCCTCCCATATCTCTGCTTCGTCAATAGCTGCACGCAGGATTGCGTGGCTCGGTGCAAGTGCCATACAGGAGGACGTCCACGAAAAATTGGCAAACTTACCATGTCATGGAGACAATCTGTTTGGTAATCAACTGCAGGCAATGGTATCACAGTTAAAAGAACAATCAGTCGCGTTACAATCTTTAGTAAATCCTCCACCTTACTCTTCCCACACTAGGCAATATTATCCCCAGATGAGAAGATAGCCTTTCCAGAGACAACAGTTTCATCCATACCCATCATACCGACCTCCTGCCTTACCAGCAACCACAAAGACGACAAGGCTCACAACAGCAACAGCCTAGAAGAGGCAGACCTAGAACCCAACGTACTCAGGGTCAAACGACTGCAACTACATCAAAGACTCAATCATCTTTTAACTCGGCAGGGCCACCCCCTCCTCCTGCAACCATCGCTGGGAGGATCCAATTCTTTGCCCAAGCTTGGTCGCAGATAGCAAATGTTGCTTACCTGTAAGAGGTGTTCTCACAGGACAGCAGGATATTAGTCCTCACATATGGGTGACATCACAGGATGGAGCCCAATCACGGAACACTTTTGTCAAAGTTTCCAGAACTTTGACTGGCCCCTACTGGGAATGCCCAGCATGGCACTAACCCTGCAGCCAGCAGGGGTCCCCCTTCAGTCTTGTTTAAAAGCTACAAGCAGTGCCAAAAAATAAAATAAGAAAATGTTACGAACCCAACACCTCGGGGCGGTGGGCGGGTTTTGTGAGGACTAACACCCTGCTGTCCTGTGAGAACACCTGTTACAAGTAAGCAACATTTGCTTTCTCACAGGACAAGCAGGATGGTAGTCCTCACATATGGGTGAGTACCGAGCTGAGGATGTCCGAGAAATGCACCAAATTTACCCAGGTGTGCAAAGCACTAAGACTGGGATAAAATTTGGTCGAGGGTATCCTGAACCCTAACGGTCAGGTGGAAGGGTGTTGGTACGTCACGTTGTAAACAGGTTACAAAGGACAGACTGGCCGAAGATGGAATCTTGTCTTCCGGCTTTGTCCAAGCAAAGGTTTGGAGAGAACTCCAAGTGGCAGCCCTACAAATGTCAGGAAGCGGCACCGATCGTAGGTGAGCTACTGAAGTCGCCATGGCCCTCACAGAGTGTGCTTTAACACGGTCTTGAAATGGAATGCCTGTTTGCTGATAGCAAAAGGATATGCAGTCCGCCATACAGGAGGAGAGAGTCTGCTTACCCACTGACTTCCCTAACTTGTTAGGATGGAAAGAGACAAACAATTGAGTGCTTTCCCTGTAGGCAGCTGTACGGTCTAGGTAGAACGCTAAAGCCCGTTTACAGTCAAGGGTTTGCAGAGCCTGTTCTCCTGGATTGGAATGGGGCCTGGGAAAAAAGGTAGGTAGTATGATGGATTGATTTAGATGAAAATCCGAAACTACCTTGGGTAAGAATTTAGGGTGAGTGCGGAGTACTGCCCGGACTGCAGAAGTTTAGTGTAAGGCGGATAGGTAACTAGGGCCTGTAATTCACTAACTCTGCAAGCCAAAGTGATTGCCAAAAGGAAAATCACTTTCCATGTGAGATATCGAAGGTCACAGGAGTGAAGAGGCTCGAATGGTGGTTTCATGAGCCGACCCAAAACCAGGTTAATGTCCCAAGAAGGGGCCGGAGAACGCAGTGGAGGCTTGAGGTGAAGCAAGCCTTTCAGAAAACGTGTTGTTACAAGGGGTTGTACTGATATAGGAACATCCCCGACACCTTTATGGAAGGCAGCTACCGCACTGACATGCATTCTGATGGAAGACGTTTTTAGACCTGACTCTGACAAGTGCCAGAGATAGTCCAAAAACTTCGTGATTGGACAGGTAAAGGGGTCAAGGGACTGAGAAGAGCACCATAATGTAAACCTGTTCCATTTGTAAGAGTAAGATTTTCTCATGGAAGGCTTCCATGAAGCAATCAGGACATGGGAAACTGGTTCAGAAAGGTTAAGTGGCTGAAGGATTAACCTTTCAACATCCATGCCGTCAGGGACAAGACTTGAAGATTGGTGTGGCGGAGGCATCCGTCGTTTTGAGTGATCAGAAGCGGGTCTTTTCCCAAGGGATTGTGCTTGCAAATGGAGAGATCCTGAAGAATTGGAAACCACACTTGGCATGGCCAGTGAGGTGCTATCAGGATCATGGTTCCCTTGTCCTGACGGAACTTCACGAGAGTCTTCGAGAGAAGAGGAAGTGGAGGGAATGCATAAAGTACACCGGTTGCCCACGAGAGGGAGAATGCGTCTCTGGGTTGAGAGTGTTAGCTGCGAATGAGAGAGCAGAAGTTCTCTACTTTGTGGTTTTGAGGAGACGCAAAGAGGTCTATTTGAGCATATCCCCATTGTCGGAAGATGGAGTTCTCTACTGAGGGGTTGAGAAACCATTCGTGCGGTTGAAAGATGCGACTCAGCTTGTCTGCCAACACATTGTCCACTCCCGGCAATCAGGTGGGCCTGAGGTACATCGAATGGGAAAGAGCTTCCGCCCATATCTGCGCAGCTTCCTGACACAGAAGGAAGGAGCCCATGCCTCCCTGTTTGTTGATGTACTACATGGCCACCTGGTTGTCAGTCTGGATCAGGATAACTTGATTTGAGAGGTGATCCTGAAATGCCCTGAGAGCATATCTGATTGCTCGAAGCTCCAGGAAATTTATTTGGTGTTTGGCTTCCTCTGGAGACCAAGATCCTGTGTCTGCAGATTGGCCACACGGGCTCCCCAGCCAAGGTTGGAAGCATCGGTGGTGAGAGTTAATTGAGGGTCTGGAGCCTGAAAGGGCAAGCCTTGGAGGAGATTGTTCTGATTTCTCCACCAGGCAAGAGACTGACGGAGTGAGTCGGTTACGTGGACAATGGTCGACAGGGGCTGAATGCTTTGAGTCCATTGTGACCGTAGAGTCCACTGCATGACTCTCATGGCCAAACGGGCCATTGGTGTGACTTGCACTGAGGACGCCATGTGTCCCAGGAGGGTGAGAAAGTGGCGTGCATTCATGGAGTGCTGAGGCTGCAGCTGGTGCGCAAGAGACACAAGAGTGAGAGCTCGCTATCAAGGTAGAAAAGCCTTTGCCTGCAAGGTGTCCAAGTCTGCCCCAATGAACGATAAGGTTTGAGAAGGGACTAAAGAGGATTTTTCGTAATTGACGAGAAATCCTAATGAAATTAGAATGTGTATGGTTAGATTGAGGGATGACAGTGCAGCTTGCTGAGTGGGAGCCCTGATTAACCAATCGTTTAGATAGGGGTAGACGTGAACACCTTGAGTCCTTAGGAAGGCTGCAACCACTACGAGGCATTTCGTGAAGACTCATGGCGCAGACGCTAGGCCGAATGGAAGCACTCGGTATTGGTAATGCTTGGGGCCTACTAGAAACCTCAGGTATTTGCGATGAGATGGAGTTATCGGAATATGAGTGTATGTGACCTGGAGGTCGAGAGAGCAGAGCCAGTCTCCTCTTTGTAGAAGAGGAAGAAGCGAGCCTAAGGTTACCATCGTGAACTTCTCTTGTTGGAAGTACTTGTTGAGGGCCCGTAGGTCCAGAATAGGACGAATGCCTCCCGATGTTTTGGGGATTAGAATGTACCGGGAATAGAATCCTAGGTCGTGCTGAGAGTAGGGTACGGGTTCTATTGCCTTGGACTGATCCAGAAGGATGGAGTGATCAGATGTTCTCCATGTCGGTAGAGGTGGGGAGTCCGGTGGCACGGAGAGAAAGTTCAGATGGTAACCTTGAGCAATTATCGCCAGTACCCATTGGTCTGAGGTGATTGAGTGCTATATATTGTTGAAGTGGCACAATAGACCTCCCACTGGTATGTGAGCAATGGAAGCTGGCTGCTGCTCTCTAGGTAGAAGTCAAAAACCTGAAGCAGGACCTGGTTGAGGAGCTGCTTGCGGTTTTTGTTTCTGTGTCTGATGAGACTGGGCTTTTTGAAAAGATCTCATGGAATGGGATCTGGCTGGTGGCCAGATCCCGTTCCACAAGATCCACATTCGGGCGGAAGAATGACTTTTTAGAGTCCGTTCAGAATGGCTGTTTTGAAGAGTAGTCAGAAGGTATCGGAGAGAGCTGTCTGAGAGTCTCATGATGGTCCTTAAGTTCCGCCACCGTCCGTTGAATCTGTTCTCCAAACAGATTATCTCCTACACAGGGTAGGTCAGATAACCTGTCTTGTATCTCAGGGCGAAAGTCAGAAGACTTGAGCCAGGCCCATCTCCTTGGTGAAATAGCTGCTGCAGATACTCTAGTAGCAGTATCAAAGATATCATAGGATGATCTGATCTCATGCTTGCCTGCCTCAAACCCTTTGTTTACTAGGGTTTGGAGTTGCTCTTGAAATTGCTGATGCAGGGAGTCTGTTAAATCTTATATCTGCTTAAAAATGACCCGATTATATTGGGTCATATAGAGCTGTTAAGCGGCAATTCGGGAAATGAGCATTGATCCCTGGATGACATGGCAACCAATGGCATCTAGAAACTTCTGTTCCTTGCCAGGAGGAAAAGTGTGAGGTTTTGATCTTTTTGCTCTTTTCTGTGAGGATTCTACCACTACAGATTGGTGATCCAATTAAGCTTTTTGAAAACCTGGAGTTGACTGCACCAAATAGGTAGTGTCAGCTTTTCTGTGGACTGGAGCAGTGGAGCCAGGATGTTCCCAGTTCTTCTTGAGGAGATCCAGAAGAACCTGGTGGATAGGGATGGAGGTTATTTCCTTGGGAGCATCCAGGAATTGAAGCAACTCCATCATCTGATGTCTATCATCCTGTTCAGTCTGTAATTGGAAGAGAACCAATTCAGACATTTCCTTCACAAAATTTATAAAGGAAAGGTCCTCTGGAGGAGAACGCTTTCTACTTTCAGTGGGTGAATGTGGTGAAGGCAAATCATCGGTGTCTGGGGAGGAATCATCAGTCCAGGTATCATAGGGATCAGCACCTGTCCCTCTAGGAGCTAGAGGGGGACGAGGTGGTGGGATACCCGAGGGTCCTGGTCTAGGCTCCGAAGGAATCGAAGGAATAATTGGAGGCACCGATGAAGGCATCGAAGGCACCGCCGCAGGCATCGAGGGCATCGATGGATGGCTCGGTGGTGCTGACGGGCGTATCGGCACCGATGGTTGGATCGGTGGCGAGGGACGTATCGGCATCGATGGCTGAGGCAGAGCTCCTGATGGAGGGATGCTGAACGGTGTTTCTCCTCCCGATGACAAAGTAAGCGGGGAGGGCACCAGAGCCATCGGTGACCCGGGGTCCATCGTGGAAAAGCGGCAATGAGCGCTTCCATCCTGGAGAGCAGCGGTGCCAACGCTGCCAGAATCGGGTTGGTGGTCGGTTCCACAATCGGTACCGGTGTCAGTACCGGAGGAACCTGGAGTCGTTGCATCGCCTTGTCGATGGCCTCCTGAACCATCCAGTCCAGTTCTTCTCAGAGACCTGGAGCAAGCAGCCCCTGCTCCAGAACAGAAGAAGGAGGCAGAGGCAGAGGCATAGCCGGAGGGACCACCGTTAAAGGCGGAGTCGCGACTCCCGATACCCTGTCGGGTGAGGGTTGCCTCGGTGACCCAGTCGCCGAAAAGGTCGGTGCCTTTTCTGGACGGGGTTTCTTTGACGGCGGCTCGGCCAATGGCGAGGTCGATGATTTTGCTCCTCTCCGAGACTTTCGATATCGATGGCAATGTTCGTCTCTAAGATCCCCTCAGTCCTGAGGGGGAGTAGAGGGTGTCGAAGGCCGAGATGTCGTAAAGACATGGTGTCTGTTTGCTGACAGCCACGAATAGGCAATGAAAAATGCTATCACTGGATTTCAAGTACCTGCACAATATATAAGATATAGAGAAGTTCTTTAACTGTTGTGTGAAACAACTGCAATGGTGCGGCTATCATGATTGTGGAAAGACACATACTTATAGAAGTCATGGTGTCCGGGACAGGATTGTCTGCAGACAGCCACGGTAAGGTGATGCGGAAAGCTATCTCCTTAGCTAAGAGACAAAAAAATCAAAAACAAGTTATACTTCCTTGTGGAGTCAAAACATGAGACTTGTTTGATGAAACACTTAAACAGTACTTACGATTTAAAGTGCCAAACTGGCTAACAGCATTGCGCGAGGTGAACTCTTGTGCTAGCGCTAGGCGCTGAAAAAGGCACCACTTATAAGGGAATCCCTCCGGCTGTCAAACTGACAACCGGAAGTGATGTAGAACCACGTCATGGACTGGACGTGGTTCTACATGGACTGTAGCTACAGATTTCCTTCACGTCCAGTCCATGACGTGGTTCTACATCACTTCCGGTTGTCAGTTTGACAGCCAGAGGGATTCCCTTATAAGTGGCGCCTTTTTCAGCGTCCCAGCGCTAGCACAGGAGTTCACCCCATGCAACACTGACGGACAGATCCAAGGAAAGCAACATGCACTGCAAACAAAGGAGGGGACCTGTTGCTCAAGCACTAAGAAACGGGACAGCTGGGCTTAAATGGGCCGCCTCCCGTGACATCATCAGGCAGCGCCACCAGCATTTTCCCATCGCGGGGCCTACTATGGACACGTGCAGAAATGGCAGCATTCCAGCCACGAAGGAGGAAACTTTGGCATCGTGCAGGTCAGTGGCTCCTGGGGGTGATTGTGGCCAGTCACAGGATTGTCCCACAGTCAGCCAAATGATACACATCTATTTTTGGGCAGTTAAAAACATGTGTATTATGAATCTTGCGTGCATATTTTAGCTGCTTGGAGGGCAATTTTCGGACAGGATAATTTAACCAGGGGAAATCAATATTCATTTGGGTAAATGGCTTTGAAAATTTCCTCTCTCGTTACTTAATGGAAATGTAACCCTGAAAGAAACAAGGGGGGGCCACCACTGAGAACTGAAGTGTTGGAAAAAAAACTGACTGCTCATTCTGATTAGGATTCTTCCAGCTGAGGGGGCCAGCTTCTGCTCTAAGGCCCATGGGGAACACACAGAGTTAATTAAAAAAAATTAAGAACAATCTCTCCATGGAAACGTGTTATTCCAAAACAAACAAGTTTACTGAAAATTAATAAATCAGCAGTCCAGATTGCTGGATTTTCCCAAACGTTACTGTTCACAATCCAACAAAAAGTATAAAGCAGCTTCCAAGCCCCTCGCAGAAACAACACTGGCCCTGCTGTTACTATTTCAGCTTCTTGCAAGTACCTGTTAAGTGCTGCCACGCTTCAGCAATGGCTCTACTCTTTTCCCTTTGAAATAGACACTCTCCAAAGGTTTGCACCCACAGAGCCCTCATCAGCTTCTCTGCTGGAAAAATAGAACACAGATAACAGCTGTGGATTTCTAGCACCTCTCACTAGAGATCCTTTGACAAAGAAGCTTTTCCACAGGGTTGATCTTTTCCTCCCTTGATGGAAAAATCAAGGGGATACTTTCCCACTCCCACAAAAGAAAATAAGGGAAAGAGGCCCCACTTGTCTCTGAAAAGGCAAGTGGACCTTCCTACTAGAAAAACAGAATCCTCTCCAAAGAGCAGGCCAGCACCCCTGCTAACCCTTGCCACTCTTCCAAGGAGTGAACTTCTCCTGGTGTCTGTGGGGACACCTATAAAGATTTTCACAAAGACTTTTTTTTTTTTTTTGTAAATTCAATTTTTATTGAGCTACCCCTGTATAAACCAGTAATACACATTTGTTAACACAACAGAAATACAGCAAAAAGTGACCAAGATCAGCAAGTATCATGATATCCTGGAGTAACACTCAAGACTTTTTTTTAAGGATGTACTGAAGCTATATCACTCACTAGAAAGTTCCTCTGTTTTAAAGTATAGCAGGACTTAAGGCAATCCTACAGAAATATATTTTTTAAATGACACAACCTGATAAGCACAGTACATAGTAAAAGCAAGATAAAGCCCAACTAGCCCATCCAATCTGCCCAGGTTTCCTCTCTGGTTTTCTACTACTTTTTTGGTAGATGACCTGCTCTAGATTGCTGCTAGATCACTGGGAATACTGCACACAATCTCTTTATTCTTTGCTCAAGCCTGTTATTTTACAGTTTCCTCATTATTCCCTTCCCTGAGACACCAAAGCAATCCAACCATGAACAAGCATTTAACTACAGGCCGGCACAAACTCCATGTGACCACCCAAAAGTCCCCCTCTGAACTGTACATTAGTGCACTGCTAGACCCCTAGCAAAAAGGCTGGTCAGTTCTGACTCTTGAGTTGAAGTAGAAACATTAAACCTACCACAGTCTCCGGCTCCTGTTTTTACTCCATCACCAATGGGCAGAAATCATGCATTTGAAGCACTTGCAAATCTCTCTCATTCATATTCATTGTGAACATCCTGAAAACCCGACTGCCTAGCAGATACTCCAGGACCTGCATGAGAAAACACTTCCCCAGAGCATAAAAGCATTCCAGCAAGACAAACAAACACAAAGAAGTACTTGAAGGTAGAGAAGACAATTACTTCACCCCAGGTTACCTCATGCTCAGAGTAATGTTGGCCCTTCCAGGGATATACAATGGCTTCTCAAGATAACAGCTGAAATCTGCAAATCTTGCATATAAAGTTTTGTCTGTTTTCCAACTTGGTTTAAACTGTGTGAACACTGATGTCTAGCATGCATTTACTACATCTTAGTAAGAATACTGGCTCTAAGGAGGGCCCATGTCTGCTGGGGGGGGGGGGGGGGGGCGGGACTACATACACACCTATCCCATTTCCTGTTTTTCTTAAATAAAAATGTTTCTGGAGCTAAGATTCAATCTAACAGTTTAGCCCAATGAGATATATTGATCGTTGTCTTCAAATAAACCACATCTATTCACACCCTTCCTTGAGACTTAAATCTTTTCTCTGAGTTTCCCCAAACACTCATTTCTCTTTTCCATCTGTCATGATTAGATTGTAAACTACACACAGTGTGTATCTCTGTACAGTACTATATAAATGTGTAGTAGTAGTAGTAGAAGATGATAATGCCCTAACAATGACATAAAAAATGTTTTTAGGTACATTTAATGCTCAAACTCACTTTAAGTAGCAATCAAGCAGAAGAGGACACCATCTTAAAACATAGAAATAGTTCATACTCTGTTGTACACTGCTCTGTATTGGTAGTGTAACTGGGAAAAAAAAGGTTTGCAAATTTGTAAAATTAAATTTAAATGGTTTTCCACTGCAGCTGTGTTTACAACATGGCTTTACCTTACCCTTCACCCATAAAAGTTAATATAAATGCAATATGGGTGCAGAAAATCACAGAGGGAAGAATACATAATTTTTCAAGAAGGGTTTGTTTTAATGGGTTTTATAAATGGAATACCCAGGACAGCAAACAAAACTAATCCAGTATAAATTGCTATAAACTCTCCTATTCTTTATAAAATTTAGAACACATTAGTTTTGCTTGATATTATTGCTATTGGAATAGAATAATTATTCTTTTTGAAAGCAGTCATGGCTTGTTTATTGCCATTTCAGCTCATTTAGAAGCATATTAGAAGAAATACTTTCTGAGAGGAGGTGCATGTTTATGCAGAAGATAAGAGTGGTGGCTTTTCTTAATGAATCGGATTCCATTTCCTAAAATCATCAGAGGCAAATGTGCAAATCCAAAACAGGTTATTGCCAACACCCCTGTGGTGTTCCTTATGAAATCCTACCCAGCAATCTGGCTAGGAATTTAGTGAGACTTTAGTGAGACTAGGGTTTCCAGAACATCCAGATTTATCCATCTAGTGTAGGGCAAAAAAAGAAGCTCTGACTGGCCTGGAACTGGCAGATTGCTGAGGCAATGGGCTGGAGCTCTGTCCTTGACCCACTGAGTGGCTTTGAGCAACTAAAGCACAACAACTGGTAAAAAGTATATTAATTTACCTGACCATTTTTTAAGTTTCTGGATTTAAAGTCCAGAGAATTATCTGTGCTTCATGCCTTAAGAGAGCCTATGAGTTTATTTATTTGTTGTGTTTATTTGTTGTTTTGTATACCGTCATTCGGTTTCATCATCAGAACAGTTTACATCGTTTGGTTAGTGTGTTAGTTAAATAATATAACATCATGTTTTTATTACATTTTTACATCGGTTAGTAGCTTCATGATAAGTAGTGGGTTAGTTGCTATAACAAATGCTGATACACGTAAGGTGGGGTTACAAGGATACAAAAGGGTAGGAAAGTAACTGGGATAAGTCAGACGAGTAGTTTAGTATCACCAGCTTTCAAGTTTATTTATGGATGAGATGGATAAGCGTTAAGGGTTAGTTAGCAAATCAAAGTCTTGGGGGTTTGAGTGGTCGTGGGTCGTAGGTCTGTTGTTGATCATGGGATGGATGTTATTTCTTGAAGCTGGAGTGTGTAGGAGTCTGGCAGTGCGGTTGATGATGTGCAGAATTGTTAGTACTTTGTAGTCTATTCTATATTTTATTGGTAGCCAGTGTAGAGATGTCAGGGTTGGGGTAATGTGTTCATGTTTATTTTTTCTTTATGTTTAGTTATCAAAATGAAGAGAACCTATGAACAAACCCTGAATGGAACCTAGAGAGAGACATGTTCAGTATCCTTAGATAGCAACCTGACACTGTGTTTCAGGGAAGACCAGAAGGCTAAGGTGTCAGAAAGGAGGTAGCTGACTTAGATGTTTTTCTGTGACTTAACAAGCAAGGAGACTAAAGTGTTGTGTTTGGAATCAATGCTGCTTGTATGTGAAATCTGCTAATGCATACTGGCAACAATGGTCATTCAGAAAACTCAGCATCCAATCAACATGATGACAGCTATGGCATGCTACAATTATGGGACTTCTATCTGTTACGGTTTGAAGACGTTTGAGTGGAATCTTGGGTACTATGGAGATGACCACGCCCACGGGGAGGAGCCCCGTGGGGAACCACAGTACTAGGCTAGACTCGGGATGCACAAACACAGAGATTAGTCTTATTATACAGCTGATGTATACCACCAGAGGTGGCAGTAGTGAGGTGATCCAGAGGTAGCAGTCCAGGGACACTCGGCAGAGGGGACCTGTCTCACAGAGATAGTATAGAGATATCCAGATGCAGGTTCCCAGCGCAGCAGAGCTGTAGATGAGACAGACTGAGAAACTTAGATTACTCACTAAGTTGGTAGCTGTATAGGTGGAGATCCCAGCAGGCAGAAGTAGTTGAACACAGGCACCGAGCCAGGGAGAGCAGGCCCTCGAGGAGTGAGTACCTGATAGAAAGTAAAAGGCCCCCGAGGAGCGGGTACTCAGGTTAGAGAAATACCCCGAAGGGCAGAGAGCTTCCAGCGGCAGCAAGGAAGTGGCAAAATAGCTCAGACCGGAGGCTTTCCATCCATTCACGATCCTTGCTAACTTGATAAGCTAGCAAACAAGGGCAGGCTAAATACCCGGATGGCGTGATGTCACTCGAAGGGGACGCCCCCGAGGTTCCCGCCATGACGTGGATATAGACGTGGGTGGCGTGCGCGCCCGCACCCTTGGAGGCCTTTAGGAGAAACATGGCGTGAGGCTTTGCCATAGCTGTTCCGGGGACGCCGGAGAGAGCGGCATGCAGACACGGCGGTAGCTATCTTCCCAAGGCTAGTGGAGAGAGAAGAGAGAAAGGTGAGGCACAAAGGTCAAAGCCATCTGAGACTGACGGATGCAACACTATCCACTCACAGGTGATCGCCCTGCCATAGGCATCATTTTGTCACAGCTGTGGGAAAAGCATGTCTCCCTATCCACCCAATGTATGAGAGTATGCAACAACTTTACAGCATGATGGAAATCATACTGCGTTACTTCAGCCTGATACAGCCACATATGATGGCTCTTGTATATTTACTGAGTGTCTTCCCAGTGAACCAGCTCCATTCAGTGAAAAACTCAACTATGGTGACATATTGTCTCGCAAAGTCATAAGACCAAAGTTTTAAAATCTTCCTGGAATATATTCTGAGCCTCAAATGTCCAGACTTCAGCACGTGAACCGGTGTTTGTTAGCTAGTTAATTATTTTGTGTGTGTGTATGTGTCCTAGCTGCCCTTATATATAACTTTGGCTAACCCGGAGTTGCAAGAATGATGGAAGCAAATATGGACTGGAATTTATTAAAAATACATTTCACCTATAATTGGACCAACTGTACTAGGCGAATTGCAATAAGATAAATGTATAAAAATACAATACACATACCATATAATTTGGAATATGCAGGAACTGTCCAACCAGTTACGTGTGACAATTCTAATATAACAATTACACAAAACCACCAAGCTTTATCCTTCTTAACCAAAAAAAAAAAACCTTTACCTTCAATGAACTGCACTCAGACACCTTTAAAAATAATTAACTAATAACTGATCCAAACCCACTCAACCGTGAATATTATTCAACTACACAATTACAGAGGAACAAGGTTATCACATCTCCCTGAGATGATTCTGCATAAAACCACTTTAAATGTCAGGAAAATAGAATGTCAAATAACCATTGTTAAAGGGGAGTAAATCCTTTCTTGCACTTTATTTTACGTTGTGCGAGATAGGCTATGTTTTTCCCCTTCCTGATTCACTGGTTTTCAGTCCTAATAAGTATGGCAAGCATGACAGCCAGCCACAGCACATTATACAATTATACAGCAAGTTTGCTTACAGTAAACAGTGTTTTCTGTAGATAGCAAGATGAATTAGGCATGACATGTGGGTAATGTCATCTGATGGCACTAAATAGGCCCATCTCTCCAGCTAGCAGAGCTTTTACCTCTACTGAGCATATGCAGAAATTCCCACAAAGGTGTTGCCTCATGAGCCTCCTCAGTCAATATTAGAGCTAGGTCATAAATTCTTCAGGTATTTAGCATGGCTAATTCATCCTACTATCTAGGGACAATACCATTTATGGTAAGCAAACTTGCTTTTTCCATCGATAAGCAGAACTGAATTAGTCATGATGTGTGGGGAGTCCCAAGTTGAGGACTGCAGTGAAATGTTTATTGAATAAGCAACCCAGACCCCACTGTAGAAAGTTGACTACTGAGTGAACAGGCTAGGCAAAACTGCTTGTCCTAATTTACTGTCACACCTTGAAAGGTTGTCCACCTTTACACATGTAAAGGTGTGTACTGAGCAACAAGTTGCAATTTTACACATTTCGAGAGGTACTGCTTGCAAGTGAGCAATGGATGAGGCCCAAGCTCTAATTTGATGAGCTTTGATGAAGTCTGCAATTTATAAGCCTGATGTGTATTTATTTTATTTATTTAGTATATTTAGCTCACGCCTTGTCATTGTAGCATAAGGCGAGTTACATTCAGGTACTGTAGTTATTTTCCTTGTCCTCAGAGGGCTCACAATCTAAATTGGTACCTGAGGCAATGGAGGGTGAAGTGACTTACCCAAGGTCACAATGAGCAGCAGTGGGATTTCGACCCTGGCCTCCCTGGTTCTCAGCCTGCTGTTCTAATCACTAGACTATCCAATTAGCCAATGTATGCTTAGTAACTTCTATGCCCTGTCTGCTAGGATCCTAAGATACAAAAAGTTGTAAAACCTGATAATGTGACCAAGACCCTTTCGCTGTCTATGAATGAAGAGCTTTTTCAGCTTCATGTGCATATTGACTCAGGAAGAAGGCGGGCAATACAATGGACTAATTAATAGCAGAAACTTTGGGTGGGTGAAACGCACCATTTTTCCATGTTAAAAACTTGAGAAGCCAAGTCTAATGGTTCAAAGGGCGATTTCATTAATTGAGGTAGAACATTAAAATTCTATGGCACAGGTGGTTTAGCAAGTGTTGCTTATCTATAACAAGTGTTCTCACAGAACAGCAGGATGTTAGTAGTCACATATGGGTGACATCACAGGATGGAGCCCTGTACGGAACACTTTTCTGTCAAAGTTTCTACAAAGTTTTGACTGACATTGGCACGCTGAGTGCACTGAGCATGCTCAGCCTGCAATTATCTCTGTGAGCCACAAGTGTCTCCCTCAGTCTTCTTTTTTCCGCTCTGCAGTAAGCATAGCTGTTAGGAGCTCTGTGAGAAATTCTAACATTTTTTCCTCACGGAAATACTTAAACGTTTACTTTACAAACACTTTTCCCTGCACGGGTCTCCCTTCGCGTACGTTTATTCGACGCTCGGTGAGTACTATGCCCTGTTTTTTCGGTCTGTTCCTGTCACCTTCCTGGCCTGCCAACCGACTGCGGCCTTCCCTCTCCCTATGCAGAGGTTCCAAAAACTGGACCATCCTTCCTTATTTATGTAAAACATCGTGACTTGGTTGTCCGTGTGAATCATGACTATCTTCCCTCGAAGAGATTCTCTGAAAGCTCGAAGAGTGTTTCTGACCACTTTCAATTCTAGTAGGTTGATGTGTTGAGTCCTCTCGAATGTCGACCATAAACCCTGAGTTGTCAATTGGTCTAAATGAGCTCCCCAACCCTTGGGCGGGGGGGGGGGGAGGCATCTGTGGTAAGTATTAGATGATATCGTAATGGTCTCAATGGCACCCCTGTCTGCAGTGTTGACAGAGAAATCCACCACTGAAGATCTGTTTTCATACTGGTTGTCATGGTAATGAGGGTGGATAATGGATGGAGAAATTGATTCCATTGGTTTTTCAATCCCCATTGTAGGCGACGCATGTGGAGTCGTGTATGAGTGATTACATATATGGCAGCTGCCATGTGGCCGAGGAGAGTTAGAATATGGCGAGCAGATGTTATCGAAGTCTGAAGGAGATCTGTAGCCAGAGTAGAGAGAGCCACTACTCTTGGATGGGGAAGGAAAGCTTTGTCCTGTATCGTATCGATAATGGCCCCTATGAATTGTAAAGTCTGAGTCGGCTGCAGATCTGATTTTTCGTAATTTATGAGAAGGCCTAGATTGTCTAGGCAAGAAATAGTTTGTAGGAGATTGGTCAGTAACAGGGTCTGATTGGAGGCTACTAGGAGCCAATCGTCAAGATAAGGAAATATTTGCACCCCTTGACGACGAAGATGCACCAACGCCATAGCTAAATACTTGGTGAATACTCTGGGGGCAGAGGAGAGGCCGAATGGGAGAACCTTATATTGGTAATGTTGATTGTCCGCCTGGAAATACAGGTAGCACCAGGAACTGGGGTGCATTGGAATGTGCGCATAGGCATCCTTTAAGTCCAGGGAGCACATCCAATCCTTTGGTTGAAGAAAGGGAAGGATGGATTTGAGAGAAGTAATTTTGAATTTCTCCTGGTAAAGATGTTTGTTCAGGGAATGGAGATCCAGTATTGGACGCAGTCCTCCTGCTTTCTTGGGAATTAGGAAATATTGGGAGTAGAATCCCAGACGGAATTGCTGGGAAGATAACCTCTGAATGCAGTTGTTTTGTAGAAGATTCTGAATTTCTTTCAACAGAGGTTCTTTGTGAGATGTTAGTTGTTTTTGTGGAACCCAATGTGGAAGGGTTGGGAGGGATGAGAAATTAAGATTGTAACCGTGGGCTATGATCGATAACACCCAATGATCTGATGTGATATGATTTCAGGCAGGAAGAAAATTTGACAATCTGCCCCCTACTGGGGAGTGATGAGACGGTGGCGATGGAATTCTTAAAAACCTGTCTGAGGTTTGGCGGGTTGAGGGTCCGCCTGTTGTCTAGGCTGTCGAGGGGTCCTTGTCCTTTGGCGAGGCACTTGAGGTTGGTACGGTTGTTGCCTTGCAGATTGGTAGGGCTGAGGCTTGTTGTATGAAAATTGTTTAAATGGCCTAAAGGGGGTCTTCTGTATGAACCCGAGGTAGGATATTGTCATCGCGAAGTGGATGGCTGATGTGGTTAAGTCAAGGAGAGGACAGCCGTCTTCTGCTCCTTAATCTTTGATATACCGTTTCAGTGAATTTTTCTACGAAAAGGTTGTCTGGACGACATGACAAATTTGCTAATTTGTCATGGACATCGTCTCGTATGGTGCTGGAATGAAGCCATGCAAGACGACGTGCAGCCAGAGCGTTTGCTGAACCCCTGGATGAGATATCAAATCCTTCGTAAATTGACCTGATCAAGTGCCTTAATCCTTCCTCCATGCTGTGGTATTGAGGAGGTAAAGGCATATCTGGAAATTTCTGCTGTAGATCCAACTTAAGTGCCTGTAAATTGTCAAACAGGTACTGTGTAATAGAAAATTGGTGATTGTGAATACGTGTGTTTAACATGGATGAATTTGCAAGGAAATTCTTTAATTTATCAAACAGCTTATGGTCCTTATGCGGTGGTGTATTTGCATGAGTATGAGGTTTTTGTGCCTTCTGCACTGCTGACTCAATGACAATTGAGTTATGCGGAAGTTGAGTGGAAGCATGAAAAGGAGAATCCTTCATTTTATATTTCATATCTATCTTCCTGGATGTTGGCATTGTGGATAGTGGAGTGTCCCAGGATTTTTCTATCAGCTGTGTGAGAACAGAATGCTGAGGTAGGGCTATTGGCCCTGTGGGGGCATCAAAAATCTTTAATATGCTCATCATTTCCTGACATGGGTCAGGTAGTTTCCTGGTTTCAACTTTTAAGAATTGGCCAACCTTCTCGATGAATTGAAAGTAAGATAAATCTTCTGGGGGTGAAGATGGTTCTGGAGGTATCTCTGCAGGGTCGGATGGGTAACCCATGGAATCATCTGCAGAGGAATCAGTATTGTATTCAATTGGGAATGAATGTGGTACTGGATGGACCTTGTGTACTGGATCCGGTACGGTAGGGACCACTGGAATCGTTGGTAAGCTAGCCGGTTGAGGTGGAATATTCGATTTTTCAACTGATTGTAAGAACTGAGATAGAATATGGTAATTTGGGTCATAGCTGAAGTCGACAGAGATGGTATTGGCTCCATATTTGGCGGAAGAGTAGACGGGATTACATCCCCTGAACCATGACCTGGATCCGGTTGAGGTTGACCAGGGATCGATGTACCAATAGAAACTATGGACTCAGATGAGAAGGTTTTATGTGAAGGAGATGTAGGCGAAATATGAGGAGGTGAAAATTCTAGTTCAGGGTTCACAATTTGCAGAGGAGACATTTCCCTTGGTCTCTTATGACCCGAATGGTGTTTCTTGTGTTGTTTCTGTGTGAATTGCGTTGGCAATGCGCCGGTATGCATCGACGATGCACCTTTTAAAGGTGGTACTGATGCCTCAATGTCCGTGCATCGATGTTTTTGATGCTGAGGCGCCCTTGCGCCGATGCGCCTGACATCTTCTGGTGCGATGCGAACAGTCCTCAGTGCGTCGATGCATCGCATGTCCTTTGGTGCGTCAATGCGCCGTATCTCTCCTGGTACTTCGACGCTTTTTATTTTCTGAGTCGCGTCGGCGCGCCTGACCGTTGATCGTCGATACACCACATGCGGCGGTGATCCCACCGACGCATCTCCAGCACCGTGCCCCATTTTTTCGTGGGCAAGAAATGGTGAGTGTTCTAACCCCGCAGGGTCTATTGAGGAGGCTCTCCTCGATGAAGGAGACCTCCTCCTTCTCTTTGGGCCTGATGAAGACCTTACTGAGGTCTCAGATGGGGCATAGGAACCCGAAGTCCTGGCTTGAAGATCCTGTATCCTGGCTGCCCGCTGACGCTGGGCTCATGGGGACATAAGTCCACAGTCCTCACAGTTTACTTGGTCGTGGGAAGGACCCAGACACAAGTAACAGGATGTGTGGCCATCTGTGACCGACATAATTTTGCCACAAGAGCAAAATTTGAAACCAGGACGTGGCATTCTTCTCACAGGTACTGAATTGAAGACGTGCTGCTGTTTTTCTCACTGGTTTCTTTGGTTTTTTTTTTTTACTTCAGAAAGTTTCTCTCACAGGAGAGCAGAGCTCCACATGCCAACTGCCGTGCGGAAAAAAATTGACTGAGGAGCCTGAGGTGAATCAGAGAGGATACAAGAGGGAGCACCCGGCTGAAAGACTTTGCTATACTTAGAGATCTCCGCCACCTAGTGGCACAGAAGACGTACCCTGACAGCATGGCTAATTCAGCTGCTTATCTATGTGAAAAAAATGTTAAAGGAATTCATTTAAAATTTCTCTCAGAGCAGATGCTGGTTCAGGCTTCTCAGATCCAGAATGGGTCTCAGTCCCCAGATTTCCTGGGAATGAGGAAGTATCAGGAGTACAATCTCTGTCCATGCAGGGATCAGCTCTACTGCCTACTGCTGAAGAAGTGCTTTCACTTCCAGATGGAGCTGTGTTAAGTGAGATGGATCCGGAATGAAAACCGTACAATGAGGAAGAGATGGTAGCCGGAAGAAATGCAAATGGTATCTCGATTCCACAATTTTGAGAACCCCATTGATCTTTTGTTATTTTGCACCACTCCTCCAGAAAGGCCTGGATTCTCCCCCAACTGGAGAGGATGCTGGAGTTCAAAAGAGATCAAAAACTTGGCCCAGGCTTGGGCTGGACTTGTGCCGCTTTAGGCTAATGGCGATACAAAAAATATAGAACCTTTGCCTGTAAGAAAAATTACACTACAATGATATAACACGATTTCTTACTTATTAATTGGACTATGAAAAGTATGGTTAGCACATTCCAGCAACCATCATAAAGCACAGGGTCCTAATAATTCACTAGGTAACCCTATTAGAGCAAGAAGTTTCTAAAGTGCTTGGAGATATAATCATCAGTCACTTGGAAACCGTACATCAACTCCATTCTCAAAACAGGATTTTTCAAGCTCAACGTACTTAAAAAACTCAGACCCCTACTGTACACCCAAGATTTCCGCACAGTAATAAAAGCCACCATAGCCTCCAAATTGGATTACTGCAACGCACTCCTCCTAGGACTCCCCTTTTCTACCATAAAACCTCTACAAATGTTGCAAAACGCATCAGCAAAACTTATCACCAACACACGCAAACACGAAAACATTACCCCCATCCTCAAAGACCTACACTGGCTCCCCATTACCTCTCACATTCACTACAAAACCTTGACCATAATTCACAAATCTATCCACGCCCACAACTCCAATTGGCTCGACATCCCCTTCAACACCCCACAGTCCACCCATCCCACCAGATCCATCAACATGGGCACCCTACATGTTCCCTCTTTGAAAACAGCCCACCTCTCCTCCACTCGCGATCGTGCTCTTTCTATTGCAGGCTCTTCTCTCTGGAACTCCCTCCCTGTACACCTGCGCCTCAAACCATGTTTATTCAAATTTAAAAAGAAACTAAAAACGCTACTATTCAAACAGGCCTATCCAGAATAGATTCCCTTTCCACCCCATCCCTGCACCACCTCTTGGTGAACGCAACTTCCTTATATTAAGGAATTAATTATACTGTTAACTTATGCTTGTTACTGTTACGTTAATCTTTCCTTCCACGCTGCTCCTTGTTATCCCCTTCCCAGTTCACTCTCCCTGTTATCATGTAATTTCAATCCTTCTGTTCAAATGTAAACTGGTATGATGTCCCCACTAATACCGGTATATAAAAGGTTCTAAATAAATAAATAAATAAATAAATAAATAAATAATAGGGTTACCTAGTGAATTATTAGGACCCTGTGCTTTATGATGGTCGCTGGAATATGCTAAATATATTTTTCTTAGCCTAATGGCGCTCATGCTGTTGAGGATGAGCAGAAGAGTTGTTGTTGAGTAGGAAGAGGCAGAAGCTGGTAGCTCTGAAAAGATCAGAAGGGGCATCTCTGGAATTGTGGTCTTTTAAAAGCACAGAAGGAACATCAGAGGATTGTGATCAGGATCTGTGGAGAGGGATTGGACTGCTACATTTTGTCCTTTTATCTGTGCAACAGTTTCTCTGATTTCTCTCCAAACAGGTGTTCCCCTAAACAAGGAACATCTGCCAACTTTCCATGAAGGTCATCCCATATCCTGCTGGCTCTAAACCAGCCCATGCATCTTGCTCCAGTAGAAGCTATTAAGGTAGATGATATAGAATCACAAGATTCATAGACCAATTGGAGAAGATAACATATACACTCTTCAGCATCTAGGAGCGGTGTGGATAATTTCCACTCTCAGCAGGTTGAAGAAAGTGTTTTTAGCTTTTGTGTACAATTGTTCAAGTATTGCACCATATAAAATTGGCAAGAAGAAATTTGTATGCTTTGCATGGAGCTATGAGAAACTTTCTTCCCAAAACTGTTGAGTAATCTAGCATACTTCCTTGATAGTGCATTGGAATAAATTCTTGTTTTCTTTGCTTTTTTCAGAGTGAATTCAACAACAATGGATTGATGTAGTAATTGGACTACTAGAAAACCTGGAAATTTTTGTACTCTATATTTGTGATCTAATTTTCTTGCAGTTAGGGCACAGCAGATGAGATTTCCCACATTCTCATTTGCAGCTGTTGTACAATACTGTTAATCAATATAGCTGTTGGTTCTGCTTGTGTGTCCAAAATTTAGAGGAGACCAAAGACATCTGTGCAAGGATCTTTATTTTTGCACACATTTACTTTAAATGAATAAGATCGGTCTTCCGGAGGAGAGGAATGCTCTGGAGGCTCAGAGAGGATTTCTGTCAATCCCTCTTCTGAGCCTAAGGGGATAGGAACACTAACTCAGGACCTCAGTGATAAAGACAGTGATTCTGGGAGAATCCCTTGGTTGCCTCAGAAGGGACTTATCCTGGTGTATGACCTCTGAACAGGTGGACTCTGCTGCAAGTGAATTAGGTAAAGAAGAACATTGTAACAGGGTTTCTGATGGTCTATTCATCCAAATTAGGAATACTGGGACTCCTTGCAGGAGGATGCTAGCAATTACAGAGAGCTCCTTCTTTCTCTTTTGTCAAAAAGGGAAAGAAAATTTTCATCAGCTCCACTATTTGGTCGAGTGGCCTACCTGTCCTCTGACTTGGAATGGGTGGTGGAACGTCATCTTCTGAAACTAAAATAGACTCGAGCTTGATTTGGAGCCCTGTTAGAAGTGAAAAGCAACAGAGCGCATATAAGATCTTGCATCTCTTAAGTGCAAATCCTCTACCAACAACTTTGTTGGTGTAAAGCAGGGGTCGGAAATCCATGGCTCGTGAGCCAGATATGGCTCTTTTGAGGGCTGCATCTGGCTCGCAGACAAGTGTCGCCACACTTTCCCGCTGACCCAGCTGCTCCCCGGTCCTCCTCCGCCCAGGCTTAAAATGCTGACAGCCCGGGCGGAACGCGGCAGGACAGCTGGAGTCAGCAGCCCCGGCGTGCTCTCTTCTTCCTGCCCCCCCCCCCCCCCACGGCCCGGAAGAGGAAGTGGTGAGCATCGGGTGCGTGCACGGGAAGAAGAGACCACGCTACTGCGCTCGGCATCGGCCCGAAGAAAAGAAGACTGCAGCGCGGCTCGGAGGAAAATGAAGAGCTTCAACCGCGGCCGATGGGACTCCGCCTCCGTGAGGGCTGAAAATGAAGGAGGTTAGCATTGGGAGGAGGCTGCTGCTGCTGCCGCGAGTTCCCGGGGTGGGGGAGAGAGAGAGTTACTCGCTCATTCACTCTCTCTCTCCCCCACCCCCACCCCGGGAACTCGCGGCAACAGCAGCAGCCTCCTCCCAACGCTAACCTCCCTCATTTTCAGCCCTCGCGTAGGCGGAGTCCCATCGGCCGCGGTTGAAGCTCTTCATTTTCCTCCAAGCCGCGCTGCATTCTTCTTTCTTCGGGCCGATGCCGAGTGTACTAGCGTGGCCTCTTCTTGCCGCGCACACACCCGATACGCTCCACTTCCTCTTCCAGGCCGCGGGGGGGGGGGGGGGGGGTGTGTGTGTGTGTGTGTGTGTGTGTGAGAGAGAGAGAGAGATTGCATGTATGTGAATGATTGAGAGCCTGTATATGTGAAAGAGTATGTCTGTGATTGAGAGCCTGCCTGTGAGAGAGAGAGCATGAATGTAAGTTTACCATTGGGAACCTGTATGTGTAAGTTTGTGATTGAAAACCTGTTTGTGTGAAAGAGTATGTGTGTATGATTGAGATCCTTTGTGTGTGAGAGAAATCATGTGTATGTATGATTAAGAGCCTGTGTGTATAAGTAAGAGAGAGATCATGTGTGTCTGTGTGTGATTGAGAGCTGGTTTAGGTGATGGAGCATGTGAGTATGTGATTGACAGCCTGTGTGTAAATGAGAGAAAGAGAGGACATGTTTGTAAGCATGTGAATGAGAGTCTGTGTGTGAGAGAAAAAGACAGCATGTATTTATGTGATTGAAAGCCTGGGTGTGTGTAAGCGTGAAAAGATAGACAGCATGTGTGTAAATGTATAATTAAGAGCCTATATAAGTGAGAGAGAAAAAACATGTGTATATGTGAGTACTGAGAGCATGTGTGTATAGGTGTGTCATTGAGAGCCAGTGTGAGAGAGAGCACTGGTATGTGACTGAGAGAGGAGAAAGTTCCAAGCAAACCACCCCACCTCCTGCTAAATCAGAACAATCTCAGGACACCTTGATATCAAACGTTCCCAGGTATGCAGAGCAAAACAATTTTTGTATCCTTATTATTTTTCATTACTGGGTCTTTGTGTCTGCTATTTTGAAATATTTTGTTGGTGTCTGGAAATGTTTATATGAGTTTTTAATTATTGGATATTCCACTCATCAGCTGTTTCGAAATATGTTCTTTTTGTTAGTACAGTTTTACTGCTGATAATTTTATATTTCTTGATTTGTTTTATAAGGATGGGTGATGTTTCTTTTTTCCTTTGTTACACTGCATACAGAGACTCTGGCTTGTTGCAGTTTCCAATTCAGTTTTTTCTGCATGCTTCTTGTTATGCGTTTTGGTCTCTTTATTCTATGTTAGGTGAGGGACAGCACGTGATTCAGGTGAGGTTTTCTGCTGGCGTGTAGTTTCTGTGTAGGACTCTATAGCAGCCTGACTTGGTCCGTTTTCCTAATAGGAGATGTATTGGTGTCTTAAGGCCTGGTGTAATATTTTCAGAGACTTATTGTACTTTAAAAGTGTGATCTTACATAAAATGCACACATTTACTTGTACTTAGTTTTAAACATATTGTATGGCTCTCATGGAATTACATTTTAAAATATTTGGCGTTTATGGCTCTCTCAGCCAAAAAGGTTCCTGACCCCTGGTGTAAAGGTTCTAGTGATCAGGGGATAGAAGTTTAACTCCCTTCATTCCTAAGAACATAAGAACATAAGAACATAAGAAAATGCCATACTGGGTCAGACCAAGGGTCCATCAAGCCCAGCATCCTGTTTCCAACAGTGGCCAATCCAGGCCATAAGAACCTGGCAAGTACCCAAAAACTAAGTCTATTCCATGTTGCTAATGGCAGTGGCTATTCTCTAAGTGAACTTAATAGCAGGTAATGGACTTCTCCTCCAAGAACTTATCCAATCCTTTTTTAAACACAGCTATACTAACTGCACTAACCACATCCTCTGGCAACAAATTCCAGAGTTTAATTGTGCGTTGAGTAAAAAAGAACTTTCTCCGATTGGTTTTAAATGTGCCCCATGCCAACTTCATGGAGTGCCCCCTAGTCTTTCTACTATCCGAAAGAGTAAATAACCGATTCACATCTACCCGTTCTAGACCTAATCTTGGACAATCTGCATAAAAGTTGTGTTGGCAATTCAACATGATGCAATTAATGAGAGAAGGCACCATTATCCAGGGCATAAAATATGCCATGCATTTGTGAATCGACAACATTGATGTGTTAAGCCTCAGTGGTGCCAATGTGTTATACTTCAATGGTGCTGGATGTTTCGATGGCTTCGTGGTTGAATGCCTAAACTACCTCGACTTAACATGCTTAGAGTGCATGGAAGCAGGTGTCGACTACACTGAGTGTGTGTGCATGAATGGCGCTGATGACACATATGCAGACAACACCAATGTTTCATGCATCGATGGGGCATGACTATGAAAATGCACCATGCAACAATGTGTCCTGGTGTTTCTTCAACACTGCTCCAGCTACTCTGCAGTGATGCCACTTTTTCATTGATGCAAGCCAATCAGCACTACTTGACCCCAAAATTCCAGCCTGCCCTGCAGAAGGGAAGATTTTTGAGGCCCTCCATCTCAACTCTTTTCCCGGTGAGGCAGACAATGCTGCACTGCAGGAGGAGGAGCCACTTGAACTTCTAACAGACTTATGCAGTTCCTCCATTTTATAAGTTCTGGCCCATTGTGTGTGGAACATCAGCTTGTAGCAGTTGGCCTGGTCATGCTCCAGTCCCAGGCAATGGTAACAGAGTTTGTGTACATCTGTAATGAACATTACCTTGCCACAAATGCAGTTTTTTAATCCATTTACTGTGGCCTTTTATTTGCTGTACATCTTGAGGCAGCAAGTATCTTTAATTTCTTTTTCCTTTTTTTTTCAGTAGCACTAAAAAGTGCTGTTTGAAGTGCTGCTGAGGCAGCTTTTATAGTGAAAAATTACCAAAAAGTGAAGAGAATTGAAGAAAAAATGCAGAAAAACAGAAAACATATCTGTGCTGTACTTGGGTTAAAAAAAGACTGAGGAGGCTCTCAAAGCAGTGCCTGTGCGGGAATTCACACACATGCTCAGTAGAGCTAAAAGCTCTACTAGCTAGGAGAGATGGGTCCATTAGGTGCCACTGGATGACTTCATCCACATATCATAGCTAATTCAGCCCTGCTTATTGACAGAAAATGTTTCTCCTTCAATAATGCATGGATTTTTTATTCCATCTGTTAATACTGTGATTGATTGATACTGTGATTGATTGTCTGAATAATGACTGAATAAAACATGTCTAAAAGATTTATAGCATGCCCATCTGCCTCAGACATGCTATGTTTTGTTTTGGTTTTTTTTAACTAGTCAGCCAACTGAAAAAGCAGCATTTTGGTCAATTTTATATATTTTAAAAAGGCTGGTGACAGCCTTCATCATGTATCTCTCTGGAAAGTCCACTGCTTGACTGGAATCATTTAAAAGATGGTGAATATCTGAAACTGTTGTGCAGAATCATCTAAAACATTCTGCTTTATCACGGGGATCAGACAAAGCAGCATCTTATCACTGTTTTTTTTCAGTGTTGTCATAGATTGATTTATGAAAGAAACCAGAATGGACAACAAAATAAGAAGTCAAAGGACCCTTCCCCCCCCCCTCCCCCTACCTTTTCATGGAGGATCTGGACTACACAGAAAAACATGAAAAAGCAGATTGACTGAGATGGATAAGAAGCTTGGACTGAACTGAACATAACAAAACAAAGTTGATGAAAATGAATCTGAGGACTCCTAACAATCCTGTCACTATAAACAACAATGCCAAGAAGTGATCAAGTTCATCTACCTAGGCAGTAAGGTTGCAATGGACACTCAAGCAGAGAGAGGTCAACTCAAGCTTCGGTAAAGCCAACCTATCCTTTTTTATGCTGAAGAATATATGGACATCAAAGTGGGAACAAAGCCAAAACTAAGGAATTTTAACAGCATCCTTGGCATGCTCTTGCATGACTCAGAGTGCTGGAAACTCACAAGAATACCTCATAATTTAAGACTTTCCAAAAGAAGTTCCTGCAGAAGATCCTCAGACTATTTTAGCTGAGGAAATCTCAAGGCAAGAGCTGTGTCAGAGGACAAATGCAAAATCTATTGTTCACAGAGTGAAAAGGAGAAGATGGAAATGACTTGAACATGTACATTGAATGTCACCTCACACACTGCCCAGAACTTCCCTAGGAGGTGTAAAAGGGGCATCCCAAAGAGACATTGCAAAGAACAAGAGAGAAACAGATGAATACCTGCAACCCAAAGAAGGATATCATCATCATGCAGGCAACAGATCAGCAGTAGTGGTATTCTCTCATGGAAGCCTTATGTGCCATGACAAGCACTAAGAGGATTGAATGAATGGATGTTATTTAATGGGAAAATGACAAAATATTTAAAATAATAATAAAGTTCTTCCGCATGTAAAGGGACAGATTGGCTTTATGGATGCTTGAGTTGATATCTCTCTGCTAGAGTCTCTGTCTGTTGCAACCTTGCTACCTAGGTAGGTGAATTCCTCACTTCTATGGCATTGTTGTTTATGATGACAGGGTTGTTATGTGTCCTTTGATTCATTTTCATTAATTCTGCTTTGATGATTGTTTAGTACATCATACTCCCAGTAATTATTTAAAAAAAAAAAAAAAAAAGTTCCTCCTGCTATACCACACTCCCGCTGGCCTGTTTCAAGAAGAGCATGGCATGAAGGACAGCAACTGTAATTCAGAGGATAATCATCCCATAAGAACATAAGAAAATGCCAGACTGGGTCAGACCAAGGGTCCATCAAGCCCAGCATCCTGTTTCCAACAGTGGCCAATCCAGGCCATAAGAACCTGGCAAGTACCCAAAAACTAAGTCTATTCCATGTTACCATTGCTAATGTCAGTGGCTATTCTCTAAATGAACTTAATAGCAGGTAATGGACTTCTCCTCCAAGAACTTATCCAATCCTTTTTTAAACACAGCTATACTAACTGCACTGACCACATCCTCTGGTAACAAATTCCAGAGTTTAATTGTGCATTGAGTAAAAAAGAACTTTCTCCGATTAGTTTTAAATGTGCCCCATGCTAACTTCATGGAGTGCCCCCTAGTCTTTCTACTATCCGAAAGAGTAAATAACCGATTCACATCTACCCGTTCTAGACCTCTCATGATTTTAAACACCTCTATCATATCCCCCCTCAGCCGTCTCTTCTCCAATCTGAAAAGTCCTAACCTCTTTAGTCTTTCCTCGTAGGGAAGTTGTTCCATTCCCCTTATCATTTTGGTTGCCCTTCTCTATACCTTCTCCATCGTAATTATATCTTTTTTGAGATGCAGCGACCAGAATGTGCTAGGTCCAGCCTTTATGAACATCATGACATGCTCCCCTGCAGGCTAAGTGTAAAACAACTGCTGAATGTACAATGAAAGAATACTGGAAACTAAAAATCTTTTTTTCAAATTTTTTTTAATATACATTTCTATAAAGAACAATTTTCTGCTTTTCCTTTGCCCCATTTGCCACCTGCAGCAGTCATGTACTATTGACTTACTTCTTCACTGAAGTTGAGGGATCATCTACTTCTCTGAAAATGTAATCTACCCAAAAACTCTTTCATGCGCACATATCAGAAATAGTAGAGAAATACTTTTAAGAATACATTTTTAAAAGGATCCAATTTCAGAAATCCCTGTGCACCTCTCAGATTTCTCTCACCCAGACATTTTGGGATATGAAGCCGTGTCAGCAACCACTCCAAGAAAGGTTTAGAAATGCTGCAGGTACTTTGGGCAGCAACAGAGGGTAAAAGTAGGACAACCTCTGACATTACCGGGGCTGACCAGGTAAACGAAAAACTGCTGTATGATTCAATGTGAAAAATAATTCCAGTGAAAGGAAATCCAAAAACCTCCTTTCACAGGGTAAAGGAAGAGCTGAATAACTTTTATGGTATAGGTTACTAAGTGGTATGATTATATTAAGTAAAAGATAAAAAAGGATCACTTTGGCAAGTAGACATGCTTCTGACTAACAAAATTACAGTTTTAGCAGCAAAAGAAAATTCACAGAAAAGATTTTATTAGCATTCCCAGTTTTCTCCAAGGAAAACTGCTGGAAAGTAAAAATGGGCATTCACAGTTCTTCCATGCATGATACAGAGACCTCAGTGGAGGGAGACAGGGAGCAGGCTATAGATTGAGTAAATCCAATACAGCACACTAGGCAGGCATAATTGAGTGTCCGGTTTTCAACTTTTTTTTTTAACTTTTTTTTTTTTTTTTTAACTTTTGGGACCTCCGACTTAATATCGCCATGATATTAAGTTGGAGGGTGCACAGAAAAGCAGTTTTTACTGCTTTTCTGTGCACTTCCCCGGCGCCGGCAGAAATTAACGCCTACCTTTGGATAGGCGCTAATTTCTTAAAGTAAAATGTGCAGCTTGGCTGCACATTTTACTTACTGTATCGCGCAGGAACGACTAATAAGGCCATCAACATGCATTTGCATGTTGCGGGCGCTATTAGTCTCGGGGGGTTGGACGTGCGTTTTCGACGCGCTATTACCACTTACTGAATAAGGGGTAAAGCTAGCACGTCGAAAATGCGTGTCCAAATCCCAGTTAACAGTGCGCTCCATCGGCCTGACAGTTGGGCGGACTAAGTGGTTTTTAAACTGCCAATATCTTCTCTGTTTCTATAAACCAAGGGGCATTAATTTCAGGTACAGTGAATTTGCATATAACTAAGGATTCACATCATGCATGTGACTTTTTTCTAAAACAGAACTTCACACTACTGTAATCCAGAGATCTGAAGAGTGAGTGGTGAATACCTTCCCACAGTAATGGAGGCGGTTATCACAACTACATAACAAGACACTGTCTTCTTCTATCTGAAACTTTGTTCATAATGATCCATTCTGTTGAAGATTTTTTGCGTTGAAACTATTTAGTTGGAATTATCAGCAGCATCAGCAAAAAATCCAGTTCTTATACTCTACTTTTCCTCAAGATATGCCTGTATATTTCTGGTCATACAGCTGCATGGATTTTTAATAATCTCATTTCCCTTTTGATAAGAGAACTATCCCAGCTGAACCACAATACCCCTTAACTGACCTCCACTCCCCATGCAAAATAAAATCTGTATTGACTACTATGACATTGTTTCTGAGTATGTAACTGCCAAGCCAAGAAATACACATGTTATCAACTAGAACAGCTGCCAATTCAGACTGTGGCACCATTTCATAAGAGTGGGAGTAGAGAGGAGGCTGGAAACTATAGGCCAGTTAGTCTCACCTCGGTGGTGGGAAAATTAATGGAGACTCTGCTGAAGGAAAGGATCATGAACTGTCTACAAGCAAGAGGACTGCAGGACCTGAGGCAGCATGGATTCACCAGGGGAAGGTCCTGTCAGACAAATCTGATTGATTTTTTTGATTGGGTGACTAAAGAATTTGGATCGAGAAAGAGCATTTGATGTGATCTACTTGGATTTCAGCAAAGCTTTTGATACGGTTCCACATAAGAGGCTTGTGAATAAAATGAGAAGCTTGGGAGTGAATGTCAAGGTGGTGACGTGGATTACAAACTGGTTGATGGACAGAAGACAGCGTGTGATGGTGAATGGAACCTAATCTGAAGAGAGAACTCTGTTAAGTGGAGTGCCGTAAGGATCTGTGTTGGGACTGATCCAGTTCAATATCTTTGTGAGCGACATTGCAAAAGGAATTGAAAGTAAAGTTTGTCTATTTGCGAATGGTACTAAGATCTGCAACAGAATGGAGACACCGGAAGGAGTGGAGCGAATGAGATGCAATTTAAGGAGGCTTGAACAGTGGTCGAGATATGGCAGTTGGGATTCAATGCCAAGAAGTGCAAAGTCATGCATCTGGGGTGTGGTAATCCAAAAGAGCTGTATGTGATGGGGGATGAAGGGCTGTTGTGCACAGAGCAAGAGAAAGACCTTGAGGTGATAGTGGCTAGTGATCTGAAGATGGCGAAGCAATATGCAAGGAGATAGCTAAAGCCAGAAGAATGCTGGGCTGCATAGAGAGAGGAATAAGCAGTAAGAAAAAAAAAAAAAAAAAGAGGTGATAATCCTCTTGTACAGGTCATTGGTGAGGCCTCACCTGGTGTATTGTGTTCAGTTATGGAGACTGTATCTCCAAAAGGACAGAGACAAGATGGAGGTGATCCAGAGAAGGACGACAAAATTGGTGGGGGGGGGGGGGGGTTCTCCATCAGTTGAGTTATGAGGAGAGATTGAAGATCTTAAATATGTATACCCTGGAAGACAGGAGATGCAGGGGGGATATGATACAGACCTTCAAATACCTGAAAGGTTTTAATGATGCACAATCGACAAACCTTTGCTGTTGGAAAAAAATCAATAGAACTAGGGGGCATGTAATGAAATTCCAGGGAGGACAACTCACAACCAACCTCAGGAAATATTTCTTCATGGAGAGGGTGGTGGATGCCTGGAATGCCCTTCCAGAGGAGGTGGTGAAGACTAAATCAGTGAAAGATTTCAAAAGGGAATGGGATAAATACTGTGGATCCCTAAAGGTTAAGAGGATAGAAATGAAGAAAAGAGTACATAGGGTAACTTACTGGTATGGCGGTTACTGCCCTTAACCAATAAGCCTTCATATACTGTTAATGCAATTCCATCATTCTCTCTGCTTCAACGGAAAGAGGTGAAGGGAATTGGACTCAAACAGCAATCAACAAGGCC
Organism: Rhinatrema bivittatum; assembly: GCF_901001135.1. Taxonomy (NCBI): domain Eukaryota; kingdom Metazoa; phylum Chordata; class Amphibia; order Gymnophiona; family Rhinatrematidae; genus Rhinatrema; species Rhinatrema bivittatum. Next base: position 47,011,004 of record NC_042623.1, on the reverse strand, counting down.
CCTGGTTTGATGGTCTGGGAGGCTGTTAGGTAAAGGGGGGGGGGGGAACTGTATGGCACAGCAGATGTTGCCTTGAGTTTGCATCTGCCTTTTCTGCCATCATATCTATGTTTCCATGATGATGTACCTTCGGAAAATAACAGCAACATTTCCATTGCTCTTGCTGGCGTGTGCTGAGGGGACCATGTTTCCTTTCTGTTTAAAATGTTCCCCATTTTCTTAGAAGAGGTAGAAAATTGTATCTTTCTTACAGCGCTCTAGCAGGCACCTAGCATCCCGTAGGTGACACAGCATACAGTTACAATTTTACTCTCTCATGGCAGGCAGAAGCTGGCCCACACTCTGGAGTTTCTCCCTCACCGGTCAACCTTGGAGCAGACTTGCTATTATAATTTATCATTATTAAAGCAAGTGTGTGTGGAGAACCCTTGGATTCCTCACTGGATGGCCCCAGCCTAAGCCCGGGTTAGGAGAGAGGAGAGTAACATACCATTTTTCTACTGCAACTCCCCTGAGGATACTGGAGTGGTGAGCTCCTGCCTGCGTAAGTGTAGGTGGCTACAGAGAGTGGCATGGCATTTTTGGTTGACTTTGGAAGAAGGATCTGTTTCTTTTGTGTTCCCTATCTGTATTTCTAGGCCCCATGGCTGGATCCATAGCAAAGGAGAGAGGCATACACCTTACCAGTACACAACCTGTCCAGGTGGGATTTGCCTCAGGTTTTTTTTAAGAAAGTGACTCATTTTTCTGGAATTTCATTTTTGGGGTTTTGTCTTTAGTGAATCCCTGTGCTCCTTGTTCAGGGAGGGAAAAGCCCTGCCTTGGGAAGGTCAGGGGTAGAGAAGACCTATTTCCATCTCACAACCTGTGGAGAGACAGTAGGGACTTACTACAAGGCAGCCCCATTTTTGGTATTTTTGAGAAGTTTATTGTCCTTCCAAACTCAAAACACTTTTTCTGACATTCTTCCTGCCCATATGTTGGGTAAAAGGAGAAGACCTGACCTTTTTCTTATGGTAGGATCTTTCATTCAGAGTAATCCAACTTTATTATTTTGAAAGGAGCACAGGAGTATGAGGTTTTGTGACATCTGGAGACCCCCACCAGAGTCTTCACCCTAGGAGAAAGGACAAGGATTGGATTTTTTGAGATCTGGAACTGCACTTGGACCTCAGGTACTGTTGGGGAAGAGATTCCACTACACCTAGGATAGCCCCAACTGAGACCCTTATCCTTCCAAACCCTGGAGGGTAAGATCATCTCAGGATCCAGTGTGAGTATGAGTGTGAGTATGCATGTGTGAGGGATACATTCATAGACTGAGTGACACATTCATAGACTGAGGTGCAATCTGAGGAGAAAAAAAATCAGTCTTTGACATGGATGTAACCAGATACAAATGTGTTTGTGCAAATTGATTACCGGTACTTTGGAAGACCTAAAGAAATGTTTTAGCTTGGAGCACCCAGCCAGAGTATCCAGCCCGGTATCCACACCCAAACCTAAGCAACAGCCAGTATACCCTGGGAAGAGATTTCCACTCTGTGCCTTGAGCTCTGGAGGTTTATCACCGCCCCCCCCCATTTTGAAGATCTATGACCCAGACAGTGGCCCTAAACAATTTCCTTTATGTATTTGGGGTTTTTATTTTTTGCTTTTTTACTTTTTTTTTTTTAACATTTGTGTTTTTTTGAGTTGGGCAGGGATAAACCAAGCTGATGCTGCCCTCAACCACACCATCCACTTCACTGACCCACAGGTGGCCCTGGCAGCAGGAGTCACATTTAAGTGAATGTCATCTCCTGCTGCTGCAAGGCTGATCTCGCATCTCTTATCACAAGATCAGCCCCGCAGTAGCAGATGACATTGCATCTATGCAACTCCTGCTACAATCCATGCCAATCTGGCAGGCCGCCTTGGAGCTAGTCTTGTTGTCTGCCGGAGAAGAGAATAAAATCCGTGGCCACCAATGGAGCCATCCCGATGGCAGCTGAAGATGAATCCTGGCAGGCCAGGGTAGAATCGATACTGGGAGAAGAGACTGGGAGGCTCTCAGTCTGTGTGAGTGAGGGAAAGTGAGTGTGTGTAAGAGTAAGCAAGCCATTGAATGTGAGAGTGCCTGTGTGTGTGAGGGAGAGAGCGCCAGTGAGTGTGACTATGCCTATTTGAGCCAGTAGGGGGTCAGGGGCCACTGAGTGTGAGTATGCATGTGTGAGGGAGAGAGAGCCACTAAGTGTGACTGTGCCTATTTGAGCCAGGTGGGGGCAGAGGTCACTGAGTGAGTGTGCATGTGTGAGGGAGAGAGAGACACTAAGTGTGCATGTGTGAGAGGGAGAGAGGGCCTTTTTTGTGTGAGAGTGTATGTGTGTTTGAGACCCACTGAATGTGAGAGAGTGATTGTGTATGAGTTTGAGGGAGAGAGCCATTGCATGGGAGAGAGAGAGAGAGTGTGTGTGTGTGTATGTGTATGTGTGCGCGCGCGCGTCGGAGAGAGAGAAAGACACCGAATGAGTGTGCATGCGTGTGTGAAGGAGAAAGAGCCACTGAATGTGAGGGAGAGAGTGCCTTTTTTTCTGTGACAGACTGCCTGTGTGTGTGATAGCCACTTAGTGTAAGAGAGTGCCTTTTTTGAATGACTCCACTGAGCATGAGAGTGCGCCTGTGTGTGAGCGGGAGAGTGAGCTACTGAATGTGAGCCTGTGTGTGGCTGTGTAAGAGGGAAAGAATGTGAGCGAGTGTGTGTGTGTGAACATAAGAACATAAGAAATTGCAATGCTGGGTCAAGCCCAGCATCCAGTTTCCAACAGAGGCCAAAACCAGGCCACAAGAACCTGGCAATTACCCAAACACTAAGAAGATCCCATGCTACTGATGCAATTAATAGCAGTGGCTATTCCCTAAGTAAAATTGATTAATAGCCATTAATGGACTTCTCCTCCAAGAACTTATCCAAACCTTTTTTGAACCCAGCTACACTAACTGCACTAACCACATCCTCTGGCAACAAATTCCAGAGCTTTATTGTGCGTTGAGTGAAAAATAATTTTCTCCAATTAGTCTTAAATGTGCTACTTGCTAACTTCATGGAATGCCCCCTAGTCCTTCTATTATTCGAAAGTGAAAATAACCGAGTCACATCTACTCGTTCAAGACCTCTCATGATCTTAAAGACCTCTATCATATCCCCCTCAGCCGTCTCTTCTCCAAGCTGAACAGCCCTAACCTCTTCAGCCTTTCCTCATAGGGAAGCTGTTCCATCCCCTTTATCATTTTGGTTGCCCTTATCTGTACCTTCTCCATCGCAACTATATCTTTTTTGAGATGCGGCGACCAGAATTGTACACAGTATTCAAGATGTGGTCTCACCATGGAGCGATATAGAGGCATTATGGCATTTTCCGTTCTATTAACCATTCCCTTCCTAATAATTCCTAACATTCTATTTGCTTTTTTGACTGCTGCAGCACACTGAGCTGACGATTTTAAAGTATTATCCACTATGATGCCTAGATCTTTTTCCTGGGTGGTAGCTCCTAATATGGAACCTAACATCGTGTAACTACAGCAATGGTTATTTTTCCCTATATGCAACACCTTGCACTTGTCCACATTAAATTTCATCTGCCATTTGGATGCCCAATCTTCAAGTCTTGCAAGGTCCTCCTGTAATGCATCACAGTCTGCTTGAGATTTAACTACTCTGAATAATTTTGTATCATCCGCAAATTTGATTACCTCACTCGTCGTATTTCTTTCCAGATCATTTATATATATATATATTGAAAAGCACTCCACTGTTTACTCTTTTCCACTGAGAAAATTGACCATTTAATCCTACTCTCTGTTTCCTGTCTTTTAACCAGCTTGTAATCCATGAAAGGACATCGCCTCCTATCCCATGACTTTTTAGTTTTCGTAGAAGCCTCTCATGAGGGACTTTGTCAAACGCCTTCTGAAAATCCAAATACACTACATCTACCGGTTCACCTTTATCCACATGTTTATTAACCCCTTCAAAAAAATGAAGCAGATTTGTTAGGCAAGACTTCCCTTGAGTAAATCCATGTTGACTATGTTCCATTAAATCATGTCTTTCTATATGCTCTACGATTTTGATCTTGAGAATAGTTTCCACTATTTTTCCCGACACTGAAGTCAGGCTCACTGGTCTATAGTTACCCGGATCTCCCCTGGAGCCTTTTTTAAATATTGGGGTTACATTGGCCACCCTCCAGTCTTCAGGTACAATGGATGATTTTAATGATAGGTTACAAATTTGAACTAATAGATCAGAAATTTCATTTTTTAGTTCCTTTAGAACCCTAGGATGCATACCATCTGGTCCAGGTGATTTGCTACTCTTTAGTTTGTCAATCTGTCCTACTACATCTTCCAGGTTCACAGTGATTTTGTTCAGTTCGTCTGACTTATCACCCCTGAAAACCATCTCCGGAACTGGTATCTCCCCAACATCCTCATTAGTAAACACGGAGGCAAAGAATTCATTTAGTCTTTCTGCAATGGCCTTATCTTCCCTAAGAGCCCCTTTAACCCCTCTGTCATCTAATGGTCCAACCGACTCCCTCAAAGGTTTCTTGCTTTGGATATATTTAAAAAAGTTTTTATTATGAGTTTTTGCCTCTATGGCCAACTTCATTTCAAATTCTCTCTTCGCCTGTCTTATCAATGTTTTACACTTAGCTTGACAATGCTTATGTTTTATCCTATTTTCTTCAGATGGATCCTTCTTCCAATTTTTGAAGGATTTTTTTTGGATAAAATAGCCTCTTTCACCTCACCTTTAAACCATGACGGTAATCGTTTTGCCTTCCTTCCACCTTTCTTAATGCGTGGAATACATATGGACTGTGCCTCTAGGATTGTATTTTTAAACAATGTCCATGCTTGTTGAACACTTTTAACCTTTGCAGCTGCACCTTTCCATTTTTTTCTATTTTCCTCATTTTATCAAAGTTTCTCTTTTGAAAGTTTAGTGATACAGCTGCAGATTTACTTATTGTCCCCCTTCCAGTTATTAGTTAAATTTGATCATGTTATGATCACTGTTGCCAAGTGGCCCCACCACCGTTACTTCTCTCACCAAATCTTGCGTTCCACTAAGAATTAAATCTAAAATAGCTCCCTCTCTTGTTGGTTCCTGAACCAATTGCTCCATGAAGCAATCATTTATTACATCCAGGAACTTTATGGCTCCAGCAAGTCCTGATGTTACATTTACCCAGTCAATATTGGGGTAATTGAAATCTCCCTTTATTACTGCACTGCCAAATTGGTTTGCTTCCCTGATTTCTCTTAGCATTTCATCATCTGTCTGACTATTTTGTCCAGGTGGACGGTAGTATACTCCTATCACTATACTCTTACCCAACACACATGGGATTTCTACCCATATAGATTCTACTGAGCATTTAGTCTCTTGTATGATCTTTATCGTGTTGGACTCTATACCCTCCCGGACATAAAGTGCCACACCCCCACCAAGTTGATCCTCCCTATCATTGCGAGAGAGCCACCGAGTATGAGAGAGTGCCTGTGTGTGTATGAAAAAGAATGAATACATGTTGATGTATATGGGGAAGAGAAATAGATAAAGTTTGTGCACCTAACCCAGGATAATCTAAGGGCGACTGGAAATCAAAAGTTCCCAGATACAGCAAGCAGAGGATTTTTTTTTTAATCCCTATTAGTTATAATTGTTGGATGTATGCTATGTCTGCTGTTTTTAAATATTTTATTGATGTAATATATGTAATGATGCTCTTTCCTGGGTAGGGTGGTTGATGTTTGAGTCCTGGGAGTTAGTGTTTTGATACGGCAGATTTGTCTCTTGGGGTAATTGTATTCTTGACAGACTGTGATAGCTTTTATTGGATCTATATAAGTATTATCCAAAATGCTGTACGTGAGTTACTGAGACAATATAGGACCTGTCTTTAGATGTCAATGTGTCTGATCTAACATCTGAAGAAGGGACCTCTGTAGTTTTAAAAACTTTTATACAATATTTTTAGGTACAGGTATTTTTAGGAAGCCTAACTTGTTCTGTTTACCTAATAGGTGGTGTGTTGGTGCTTTAGGGCCTAATGTAATATTTGCAGTGTTGCCTTTTTACAGGTAGGGTTGTTTCTGTCTGAGTGCCAGCAGTTTCAGTATGGGAGGTTTACTAGATTGTAATTTGTTTATTCATGGTTTCTGAGTGCCAAGCCTACACCCAGTGCATGTTACAAAAGGCCTAATGCCATATGGGTTCCAACTGTCTTTTGTATGTTGGGGAGAGGGGATGGAGGGAGTAAGACTGCTAGTGACTCGGGGGGGAGGGGGTGGAGATGGAAGTGGAGAGGGGACTGAGGGAGCAAGACTGAAGCCCTTACTATAAATGTCACCGCATGCCACTGGCCCCAGAGCTGTTTTGGACTTGTAACTGTGTACAAAGACTTAGCCCTGGGACTGAGTATGATCCCTCCCCTTTATCCACTGACTGAAGAGGGGCTGCATTATTATCATACCTCATGCTGAGCTCCTTGATGGCACTATATGTGCTCAGCTGCTGGCTATAATTTCTCTTCAGATCTCTCTTGCACAGGTGGACCTGAAAGAGGTAGCTGGCTGCTGGGGCTGAAGTCTGCACCCTGCAAGCTATCTGCCTTCTCCCTTCAGCTTAGTACTGCCTATCTCCTAGCCCCTCCTCTCCCCCCTCCAATCTTCCCATAGGTCCCTAGAATTCTCTGCACTTTGAAGGCATAATCTTCCTTTTCTCCCCAACCATTGCTGTTTTTTTAAAGATTATTTTTTATTTGCTATACACGTTCGGATGCTTATGGCAGCCTGTGGTTTGGATGAACAAACTCTGTGAAGCCTTTGCTCTGCTGCAGCTGTGCCTGCTTGAACACCTGCTGCTCTGGCAGCTCTTTGCCCCCTTCCCCAAGTCTTTTAAAATGAGGGACAAGAAAATAAAATGTCGAAAGCTGTTACATTCCTGTCAGACAAAAGACAAGTCCCTATAGTACAGGGAGTGGAGGAGAGGCAGGGATTGCAAGTCCAACACAATCAACAATTCATTTATGCATCACTATCAATATAAAGTACACAAAGGAAAGTAATGATTACAATGATGCATTTTATGCCACAAGGAAAGGTTCAAATAATAATTCACACTCATAGCAAGTTATGGAACATAGTAACAATGGCAGATAAAGACCAAATGCTCCATCCATCCAGTCTGCCCAACAATTTGCTTATGGTAGTAACTGCCACTCTGTGCAGATTACCCCCATGTGTTCCTTTAAGGGTAGCAACTGCCATTTCGTGCAGGTTACCCCCATGTGTTCCATTAAGGGTAGAGTGCCAACCTCTAAGAAGACCAGCCTCTAAGAACAGGTTCAGATTCCTATGCACATCTGCACACAGCTGCAAGAAACTTGCTGGGAGGCTCTTTTAACAGCCATACAAGCTCCCCAGACCTATGCCTCAGACCTGCAACTGTTTACAAGAGACAGTTCATCCTCTTCTGAGTTTATCTGTAGTAGTGATATTCTAAGTTTATTACTAATTTAGCTGTGAAAGATGAACTGCTGTAACTGTCCAAGGATAGCAGAGGCAGATATAATAGCCCAGAAAGAGAAAGATAATGCCCAGATTCTAAAAACAAACAAACAATCTAACTCATATCCCCAATGCAAACGATACGTTGCACGTCCTTCACAGAGTCTTCAGAACCCTCTTCTTTGCCCCCCCCCCCCCCCCCCCGTGTCATCCTCTTTGCAGTCTCTGAAAATTGCCGTAAGGTAAAGTGCACAAGAGTCTAACTAGAAGAGTATGAATCACAGCACAGACAGGTCGATGATGGTCTACACATGAGAGAAGAGATTTTCTCACATTAAAAAAAAAAAAAAAAGCTGTCAACACCCCATGCTCCCATTGCAAAGGCACAAGCAGTTTCCTTCTGTTCTGTTTCTTCAAGGTTGTTCATTATGAATTGTTGTGTTAGGATTAGAACTCAGACGGTTATGTTAATCACATATTTGTTTGCTAAGCCTTTTCTTTCTTTCTTGGGAGGGGAGGGCCTATTATAAAATTTAGTAGTCCAGATCTTATAAAAATGTTCCCCATTTTGCCTTGTTAGCCTGCCTCTTCTGATCTCTCTCCTAATCCCAGCACCTTCTCCTCTCCTGAATCCCAAACCTTTCAGTCCCACCATAGCTCACCTCAATATTTCTAACTTAGCACAGATATGCCGACAAAGGTATTTGTTCCTATTTTGTTAGAATAGCTGCATGGTGGTTATCCCTTTTAAACCAGCATGAGCAGTCTGTTCTGCTGGTCCAGTTACTCACAGCCTCCTGAATGAAGGCTCTACCACAGTGGGAAAATACTTCCTTCTATGCCTGAATACTTAATTACCAACTGAATCATCCCCATATTTTAGGGGGAGGGATACAAAAAAGAAAAAAAGACTAGCGCTGCTTGATACATTGAGTATGTACTATCAATACATTCTGTAATAGATTATTATATATAATCAGAATGCTTACAAAAGCTATTAAACTTCCAATTCAATACCAGTCAAACAGCATTCTCTCTCAATCTGCCAGCAGTAGGTAGAGAAGCACATTCAAGGATAAGAGATCTATGCAGGAAGAAGTTAAAAGCTGGTCAGTCTTTCTCCATCCTCAGGCAATGCAGTACTCTATCTTGAATTCCAAGGAATGTCAACCAATTACAGTTTGCAATTTAATAAGCTCCAAAAACTGTTTCACAGCACATTATATTTCAACATTCATTGGTATTTAATTTAAATTTGAGTCAGAGATATCAATTTAAAAAAAAAAAAAGAGGCCCCATAAAAAGTTCAAGAGCATTAGAATATTAAAAGTGACAGCAGTGGACAGCGGCGAGAATGTGAACAGATATCATTCTTAAAAAAAATAAAAATTCTCATCACATAATCAAACATAAGAACATAAGAAATTGCCATGCTGGGACAGACCAAGGGTCCATCAAGCCCAGCATCCTGTTTCCAACAGAGGCCAAAAACCAGGCCATAAGAACCTGGCAATTACTCAAACACTAAGAAGAACCCATGCTACTGATGCAATTAATAGCAGTGGCTATTCCCTAAGTATAATTGATTAATAGCCATTAATGGACTTCTCCTCCAAGAACTTATCCAAACCTTTTTTGAACCCAGCTACACTAACTGCACTAACTACCTTCTCTGGCAACAAATTCCAGAGCTTTATTGTGCATTGAGTGAAAAAGAATTTTCTCCGATTAGTCTTAAATGTGTTACTTGCTAACTTCATGGAATGCCCCCTAGTCCTTCTATTATTCGAAAGTGTAAATAACCGAGTCACATCTACTCGTTCAAGACCTCTCATGATCTTAAAAGACCTCTATCATATCCCCCCTCAGCCGTCTCTTCTCCAAGCTGAACAGCCCTAACCTCTTCAGCCTATCCTCATAGGGGAGCTGTTCCATCCCCTTTATCATTTTGGTTGCCCTTCTCTGTACCTTCTCCATCGCAACTATATCTTTTTTGAGATGCGGCGACCAGAATTGTACACAGTATTCAAGGTGCGGTCTCACCATGGAGCGATACAGAGGCATTATGACATTTTCCATGCTATTAACCATTCCCTTCCTAATAATTCCTAACATTCTATTTGCTTTTTTGACTGCTGCAGCACACTGAGCCGACGATTTTAAAGTATTATCCACTATGATGCCTAGATCTTTTTCCTGGGTGGTAGCTCCTAACATGGAACCTAACATCGTGTAACTACAGCTGAGCCAAAGCCAGACACAATGTCTGTCAGCATATAACTTTCCAGTTAGTGAGCCAAACAGTAAACTAGACTGACCACCAATAAGTGGTGACAAGCTAAATGCAGTATGTACTTCAGGCTAAAAAAGATAAAAATAAGAAACATTTAGAAAATTACAACCTTTCAAACTCTCCTACAAAGAGTATGACAAATGACTATACTCAAAAAGATATTGTTAACAATTTCACAGGTTAAAATGTATCTTGAAAATGCTTATAACCTGCTGTAAGATAGTATACTAGCAGGACACTATCACAGAATGCAATAAAATAAGCTTGGGAACAGATATTCTCTACTCTGTTTCCAATTGGGTGGGGTGGGTGGGGAATACAAAGAAAGCAGGAAAGGACACATAGACCAATCTGAATTAGTTTCAAAAGACAATTAAAAAGGAAATTTGTGCAATAACCTGCTGACCACATCAACAACAGTGCTACAACAGAATGCAGGGGAGGAGAAAAATGTCACAGATACAGAGAAAAAAAAAAAGAACTCAGCACCATATTTCCTACTGCCCAACATGCAGAGCTGAGCCAAGAAGCAAGAAATATGTCAGCTAAATATCAGAAAATTCTGTTTTAAGACTCGAAGAATTCTAGGCCAGACTGGTGACTCAGAGCCAGCACTGCAGGCTGTCATGTGGAGGGTTACCAGCTGGATTGACATGCCAGGTATTCTGCACCCCAGGTCAGCTACCAAGGCAGCATTCAAAGTCACTGGGAAGGGGGCATCACAGTCATCAGCAAGTGCCACATCTGGTGGGTGGGATTTAGAATCAATGATACAGGGTTCTGCAAGGAGCCCTGGTGCATGGCTCCCGGCCTCAGGACCACTGCTGCTGAAATCAATGATGTATGAAGCCCCAGCTGATGCAATGCGGCTACTTACAGCTGGCAATTATCTTATCTTCATTCTGTATTATGCTGATGTGCTGTAGCTAGTCGCAGCTGGATATTTTTTCAAATCTTTGACTACCAGTGGGTATCTGCGTCTGAAATTTTTATTTTATTGAATTATAGTTTTGATGTGATTTTTGTCATAATGATCGTAATCTATTGTTGTATCTCACTCCATATGCTTTGTAGCAAGTCATAAATCTTGTGCATAAATTCAGACTTGGAATAATGGTAAGTGAGTATTCCTAGGTAGTTGCAAATGAAGGTTTATGGTGTCAGGATCCTAGCCCTGGTTCTTAGTCAACTGGAAGAAGAGAAAGGAAGAACTACAGGGATATTTTTTTTCCCTAACTCATGCAAATCTTGTACAAGCAGAAAAAAGCAGAACTGTTTACCTGTAACGGGTGTTCTCCCAGGACAGCAGGATGTTAGTCCTCACAGATGGGTGACCATCAGATGGAGCCCTGTCATGGAACACTTTTGTCAAAATTTCTAGAACTTTGACTGGCATACTGAGCATGCCCAGCATGCCACTAACCCTGTGGCCAAACGGGGTCTCCATTCAGTCTCATTTGTAGCAAAAAGAATGAGCAAAAAATGAAACAAACCGTAGGCGAACCCATCTCTGCGGGGTGGCGGGCGGTTTCGTGAGGACTAACATCCTGCTGTCCTGGGAGAACACCTGATACAGGTAAGCAACTCTGCTTTCTCCCAGGACAAGCAGGATGGTAGTCCTCACAGATGGGTGAATAGCGAGCTAACCAAGCTGCCTGAGAACATACTGAACCAAGCAGCACCCAAAAATGTGCAACAGGCACAACAACAGGGGTGCTGTTGGTAATGGAGGGTAGCCTGAAATTCACAGTGGGCTGTAGGTAGGAAGAGTTGGGTTCTTAAACTGGAAACAAATTACGCAGTACAGACTGGCCAAAGACGCTGTCCTGTCTGCCAGTTTTGTCCAGACAGTAATGAGCTGCGAAGGTATGGAGAGAGCTCCAAGTTGCAGCTTTCACACTTCCCTCTAGTGGAAGGCCTGCTTGCTGGTAGCAGAAAGAAATACAGTCTGCCAACCAGGTGGACAGGGTCTGCTTGTCCACCGCAACTCCGAGTCTATTTTTGTCATTGGAGACAAAGAGTTGGGTGGACTGCCTATGGGCTGCAGTGCGGTCTAAATAAAATGTGTGCGCACGTTTACAGTCCAAGGAGTGCAGAGCTCACTCACCTGGGTGTGAGTGAAGCCTCAGAAAAAAGGTGGGCAGTATTATGGATTGATTCAAGTGGAAATCAGTCACTACGTTTGGCAAGTATTTAGGGTGAGTGCGGAGCACCATACAGTCGTGGAGAAATCTTGTATAAAATGGGTACATTACCAGTGCCTGGAGCTCACTAACTCTGCGAGCTGATGTCGCCACTAGAAAAATAACTTTCCAAGTGAGATGTCGTAGCTCGCAAGAATGTAGGGGATCGAACAGAGACCGCTTAAACCGTGCTAGCACAACATTGAGGTCCCAGGCCACAATTGGGGGATGCAGTGGAGACTTCAGCTGTAGTAAGCCTCTCATAAAGCGCCCTGCAAGGGGTTGTGCAGAAATTGGGGCATCCCCTATATCTTTATGGTAAACAACTATGGCACTTAGATGTACCTGGATCGAGGAAGTCTGTAGGCCAGATTCCAAAAGGTGCCAGAGGTAGTCCGGGAGCCTTGTCGTGAGGCAGGAGAAGGTATCTAGACCTTTTGGCGTGCACCACAAAGAGAACCTCTTCCACTTTGATCGGTAAGATTTCCGAGTAGAAGGCTTTCGTGAAGCTACGAGGACCTGGGAGACATCAGTGGAAAGGTTAAGGGATTGTAAAATCAACCTTTCAACATCCATGTTGTCAGAGACAGAGACTGGAGGTTCAGATGACATAACACAGAATCAGAGTGCATTATGAGAGTTGGCGTTGTGCCCAGGCGAAGAGGCTGCTGGACAGAGAGGTCGCAAAGAATGGGAAACCAAACTTGCTGAGGCCAATATGGGGCTATGAGGATCATTGGGTCCTGGTCCTGACGTAACTTCACGAGAGTCTTGCTTGATGAGTGGAATAGGAGGGTACACATACTGCAGACCCGTGTCCCATGAGTGGGCGAAAGCATCCATGGTTGGTGTCTTGCGGCTGCGGTGTAGAGAGCAGAATCTGTCCACTTTGCAGTTGTGAAAGGAAGCAAAGAGGTTGATGTCTGGCTGACCCCACTAATGGAATATTTTGTTCACTACAGTGGGATCTAGGGACCATTCGTGGGGATGAAAGGTCCGGCTGAGACTGTCTGCCATCACATTCTTCATGCCCGCCAGGTACATGGCTCTCAGTAGCATGGAATGCAATAGAGCCCAGGCCCAGATCTGCGCTGCCTCCTGGCAGAGCAGGTAAGAGCCTGTGCCCCCTTGTTTGCTGAGATACCACATCGCTACCTGGTTGTCCGTTTGAATCAGGATTAAGTTGTTGGATAGGCAATCCTGGAATGTGAATAGGGCATACCGTATCGCCTGGAGCTCCAGAAAATTGATCTGGTGGTCCGCTTCTGCTCTGGTCCAGAGTCCTTGTGTTTGCAGTTCGCTGACGTGGGCTCCCCAACCTAGGTTGGAGGCATTCATAGTCAACATCATTTGCGAGTCTGGTGGCTGGAAGGGTAGTCCTTTGCATAAATTGGACTCCCGTGTCCACCAAGTCAGGGATTGACGAAGTTGGCTGGTTACCTGGATGACCTGTGAAAGGTGTTGAGTGGCTTGGGACCACTCGGATTTTAGGGCCCATTGTGACATCCTCATGGCTAGATGAGCCATTGGGGTGACGTGGACCGTGGATGCCATGCGTCCCAACAAGGTTAGGAGCAGACGAGCCGATGCTGTCTGACGACACTGGATTGTCTTGGCCATTTTAGACAGTGTCTTCGCACAGTACCCGGGGAGGGCCGCTCTGGCTATGGTGGTATTTAGGTCTGCTCCGATGAAAGAGAGCTGGTGTGATGGAGTCATATGGGATTTGGGATAATTTATCAGAAACCCCAACGACTGGAGCAACTGTATGGTAAGATGGAGGGAGTGAAGTGCTCCTTCCATGGATGGACTTCTGAGGAGCTAATCGTTTAGATATGGGTAGACGTGGACACTCTCACGTCCCAATTGTGCTGCCATGACTGCCAGACACTTCGTTAACACTCGGGGTGCTAAGGGCAGGCCGAATGGCAGTACCCTGTACTGAAAGTGTTTTTGTCCCACTACAAATTGCAGGTATTTGCGATGAGGAGGGAATATTGCTATATGGACATAAGCATCCTGAAGATCTAGAGAGCACAGCCAATCTCCCTGCTGTACAAGTGGAAGCATGGTGCCCAAGGAAACCATCCTGAAGCTCTCCTTGCGAAGGTATTTGTTTAGGGCGCGGAGGTCCATGATAGGACGTATACTCCCCATTTTTTCGGGATTAGAAAGTATAGAGAGTAGAACCCCCTTCCTCACTGCGTCCGGGGAACCGGTTCTACAGCTCTGGACTGCAGTGGGATAGAGAGTTCTGCCTCGAGAAGCACTGTGTGATCACTCAGGCTCCACATCAGGACGATTGGAGAGTCTGGGGGCACAGTAAGGAAATTGAGATAGTAACCGTGGGTTACTATAGACAGTACCCATCGGTCGGTGGTGGCTGAGTGCCATTTGGTGGCAAAGTGGCACAGGCAGCCTCCTACGAGTAAAATGGTTGGAGGGTGCAAGGGAGGGTGACTTTTGCTCTCTAGATAGGAGTCAAAACCCTGCTGCAGGACCAATCTGGGAGGTTGGCTGTGTTCTAGGTGTTCTGTACTGACAAGGCTGGCCTTTATGAGAGGGCCGGGCTGTCTGAGCATGGGATGGAGGAGGGTAGTACCTGTGTGGCCTATAAGTTAGTTTCCTGGTATCCCTTCTCATGCCTCTTCGGGCTGTAGCAGGGGTATCTGAAATGACAGTGGATAGTTGGCGCAGGGTTTTATGATGATCCTTGAGCTGTGCTACTGCCTCCTGAATCTTGTCATCAAATAAATTGTCCTCTGTGCAGGAAAGGTCAGCCAATTTGTCCTGCACCTCTGGGCGGAGGTCAGAGGCTTTAAGCCAAGCCCAGTGCCTGGCACTAATTCCGACTGCTGAGACTCTGGATGCAGTTTCAAAAACATCGTAGGCTGCTCTGACCTCATGCTTCCTAGCCTCCAGTCCTTTTTGCAGGATGGAGGGCAAGCCCTCTTGAAATTGTTCAGGCAGGGTCTCCGAGAAATCCTGGACTTGTTTCCAGAGATTTCTACTATACTGGGTCATATAAAGCTGGTAGGCCGCTATACAAGCCATTAGCATTGACCCTTGGAAAACTCTGCGGCCTAAGGCATCTAATGCCTTTTGCTCTTTCCCAGGTGGGGAAGAAGAGTGAGGACAGGATCTTTTGGCTTTCTTTTGAGCAGACTCTACCACCATAGATTGGTGGGGTAATTGGCTCTTTTGAAATCCTGAGGCTTGTTATACCAGAAACGTGGCATCAGTCTTTTTGTTGACTGGAGGTACAGTTACTGGGTGCTCCCAGAGGCGGTGCAAGAGGTCTAAAAGAACCTCGTGGACAGGAATCGCCATTATCTCCTTTGGAGCATCTACAAATTGTAGTACCTCCAACATTTTATATGTCTGGAGTCGTCCTCAGTTTGTAGTTTAAATGGAATAGTCTCGGACATCTCCTTGACAAAGTTGGCAAAGGGGAGGTCTTCCGGAGGGGAGCGGTGCCTTTCCTCTGGGAGTGAAGGCTCTGAAAGAAGCTGCTCAGAAGCTTGAGAGGAGTGTTCAGAGGAAGCATCATCCCACAGGTCATAGAGAGACTTCCCTTCACCCACCGGGCCTTCAGATGGAGGAACAAACCCAAATCCCAAAGGGTGGGAAGGGGGTTTCAATGGACTGCGAGGTGGCACCGAGATAAGTGGTACTGGCACAGAGGTCAGCGGTGCCAGCGCTGAGGGCATCGAGGCCATCGATGGGTGACGGGGCACCGGTAGGCCTGATGGACCTGGAACTGGCTGCGGCATTGTTGGTTCCCATATAGAGGATGAGCCATAGGCATCTTCTGCCTCCGAAGAACCTGGAAGCGGTATCGAAACCGGAGGAGGAATCGGTGGTTGGCTTGGCGCCGTCTAACCCGATGGAACAGGCATCGATGGCAGGACACCGATAAAGGAGTCTAAACGCTCGAGAAGCAGAGCCAACATTGAGTGTGCCAGGCAGTATGGGAGCCGGCACCGGTGGCGACTGGAAGCCCCGAAGGGCACTCTTGGACGATGCGGTCCAATTCCTTCTGAAAGGTTGGTGTGGCTAACATGGCACCGGAGGCAGGAGGCAGGCTAGGCGTTACCAGAGCATCCATGGCAGTCCATGGAGGCTCGGTGTCCGGCACCGATATTGGGGGGGGGAATGCCTCAGGGTTGCGGGTCCAGAGGAGGATGGGGGCTCCTCTCCCCGGGCCCTCTTTGGGGGTGACCCAACCGAGGTTGATGCCGCTCCCATGTCGGTGCCGGCACCAGACGGGGATGTACGTCAGTGCCGGTGGCGATGTTTCTCGCGGTGCTCAACCCGGTCCTTCTTCGGTGCAGAAGACAATGACGCAGAAGTCCTGGAATGGGACGATGTCTGTGACGGATGGTCACCTGTTTCTCAGTCCTTTTAGTGGGGTGTCGATGGAGAGGGGTCAGAGGTAGATGGGCCCCCTCGACTCAGCGCGCCTTTACCTGGGGTCGATGGAGACGAGCGCTTGGAGGCAAACAAGTGCTCCATCTTCTCCAGTTAGGTGCGGTGGCCTTTGGGGCTCATTTGTGCACAACTTGGACACCGACGGACCTCGTGGGAAGGCCCGAGGCATAATACGCAGACATTATGCGGGTCCATTATGGACATAATCCTCGGACACTCAGGGCACTTCCGAAAGGACTTCCGGGTGATGACGTCACCAGCAAGGAAGCGGGGATATTGAGCTCCGTGGCCCCCCTCCGGTATTCCCCTGCTAGACCTTTTATTATGCGGCGTTTTGCTGCTAACTCACCGAGAGAGGTCATCTGCAGAGTCCAGGCTCCCCCCTGTGCAATCTGTGCCGTTTTGGAGGTAGCAGGAAGAAGGCAGCGATAAAATCTGCTGCGGAGCGAGGGGATCGGGGTAAGATGGCGTCCGGGGCCGTGCCGTGCTCCCCAAGCCGTAGCGATACACGCTTCGCCTAATTGACCCTGCCGGAATTCGCCTGCGATACTGCCTGGGAGGATATGTGCTGCCTGACTGTGAGGCTTTTTTTTGGCGCGGCTGACACCCGAACACTGCGGCGAGTGGAGAGCGAGCAGGGCCAGTAAAACGTGGCCAAGATGGCGGCCGGCAATGTGAGGGGTTTTTTTTCCATTGCTTGTTCGTGTTTGGGCCTCTCGTCCAGCTGATCCCTCCGACTGATTTATTTATTTATTTATTTATTGTTTTTGTTATACCGAGTTTCATGATAGGCATCACATCAACCCGGTTTACAAATAACAAGGAGTGTAAAGCATAACGTAACGTAAAAAACAATATTTTCAATAAGAACCTTGAACTTTAAATACAGTGAATCAGAAAAAGGGAGAGGGAAAGTTGCAAAAAACAAGGAAAATAAACTTGGGATGGAAGGGGAGAAATTGAACAGCACAATATTTACATTTCAGCCTATTGATACATTAGAATAGCAAGTGAAAAAATAAGACTATAAAACGGTACATAGGTAATCAAATGAATAAATATGACACAGTTGTGAATGGTAATAGTATGATAAATATTCAGCAGGAATTAGTGAGAGAGGGTTTGAGGTTGGTTGATTCGTGTTAACATTCCATTATTGCATACGAGTTAGTGCTAGTGAGAGGAGGTTTTATTCAAGGCTTGGAAATGCTTTTTTGAAAAGCCAAGTTTTTAGTCTTTTCCTAAATGTTAAAGAGCATGGCTCTTGTCTCAAATCAGGTGGGATCGAGTTCCAGAGAGCTGGACCTGCTGATGAGAAGGCTCTGAGACTCAAGGATTTATGTTGGTAGGTTTTGGCCTTTGGAATTTGGAGTGACTCTTTGTAGTGTTCCCTGATAGGCCTGGCGGAGGTGAATTTTTTAAGTGGTATTTGTAGGTCGAGTTGCGTGTGTTGGTTGATAGTTTTGTAAATGATGTTAATGGTTTTGTACATGATTCTATAGTGGATCTGAAGCCAATGAAGGTTTTTGAGAATAGGTGAAATGTGGTCAATTTTCCTGGAATTTGTAAGGACTCTGGCTGCAGAGTTCTGAACCATTTGTAAAGGTTTGGTGTAAGAAGCTGGGAGGCCTAATAGTAATGAGTTGCAATAATCTAGTTTGGAAAAGATTATTGCTTGCAAGATTGTTCTGAAGTCCTGAGTGTGAAACAGCGGTTTTATTCTTTTCAGGATATGTAATTTGTAGAAGCAATCTTTGGTGGTTTGGTTAATGAATGTTTTGAGGTTGAGACGATTGTCTAGGATGGCTCCTAAGTCTCTTACGTGGGTTGTTTGAAGGAGTGTGGGTGGTTTAGGAAGTGTGTTATTGTTTTCCGGTGATATGAGCAGGAATTCTGTTTTCGAAGCATTGAGTACAAGGTTTAGACTGTTGAGGAGAAGTTTAATTTCTAATAGGCAACTGTCCCAGTATTCCATTGTTTTTGAGATTGATTCTTTTATAGGGATTACGATCTGTACGTCATCTGCAAAAAGGAAATGTTTCAGGCTTAATTTTGTAAGTAGTTGGCAGAGTGGTAGCAGGTAGACATTGAAAAGGGTGGGTGAAAGTGATGATCCTTGCGGCACTCCTCTATTAGAAGGGTGGTATTGGGATTCTTTATTATGAATTTTGACTCTGTATCCTCTGTTTTCTAGAAATGTTTTGAACCAGTTTAGTGTGGCACCTGTTAAACCAATGTTTGCCAGCTGTTTTAGAAGAAGGGCGTGGTTGACGGTGTCAAAGGCCGCCGAGAAGTCAAGGAGGATTAGTAAATATGCTTGGCCTTTATCAATACCAGAGAGTAGGTAGTCCATGAGTGAAATTAGTAGCGTTTCGGTGCTTGCAGCTTTGCGAAAACCATATTGGTTTAGGGACAGAATACTGTGGTCCTCTAGGTAGTTGGATAGTTGGGTGTTTACCAGTTTTTCCATGATTTTAGCTATAAATGGTAGGTTGGAAATAGGGCGGAAGTTGTTGGGATCACATGCATTTAGATTTGGTTTTTTTAGCAGTGGCTTGATTGAGGCAGTTTTTAGGTCATCTGGGTAGATGCCATGTGATAAGGAGCAGTTTATAATATCTGCTAGGGTTTTTGCTATTGTGTCCGGGATAAGAAGAAGCATTTTGGTAGGGATTTGATCAAATGGGTGTGATGACGGTTTCATTCTTTTTAATACATTTTGTATCTCTGTGATTGTGATGGGTTCAAAGGCATTAAGCTGGATGTCTTTATTTTGGGGAAGATATGTGTTATCTGGAGACGTAGTGTTTGGAATCAGCTGATTAAGGAGATCCGATATTTTTTTGTTAAAATGAAGAGCCAATTCGTCTGCTTTAGTCTGGGCTTGTTCGGGTG
This sequence comes from Rhinatrema bivittatum, assembly GCF_901001135.1. Lineage (NCBI taxonomy): Eukaryota > Metazoa > Chordata > Amphibia > Gymnophiona > Rhinatrematidae > Rhinatrema > Rhinatrema bivittatum. The sequence continues at coordinate 46,991,639 of NC_042623.1, read as the reverse complement.
GTATATCTGGAGTGATAGGTTTAGTGAGGCTGGAAACGAAGGCGAATAGAGCTTTTGAGTCAAAGCTGAGATGATGAACCTTTCGGGCATAGTAGTCTCTTTTGATTTTCAACGTGGTACTTTTGTAAAGATGGAGTGATCGTTTGTAATCAGAGAGTGAGGCTGGTGAAGGGGCTTTGCGCCATTTTCTTTCTTTTTGCCGAAGTAATTGTTTGAGTTTTCGTAGTTCCTCATTATACCAGGGATGTCGTTTGGATGTATTAGCAGACCTTGTTTTGGTTGTCAGTGGGCAGAGAGTGTTTGCTATAGATTTTGTTATTTTGGACCAGGATTGGAGGGCAGCGTTAGGGGTAGATACTTCAATAAGTGGTAGATCCGAGGTTAGAGCTTTACTTAGATGTTCCAAGTTGCAAGGTTTTCTGTATAGGAAAGAGGGTCTTGAGTTGAGTTTGGAGTCTGATCGAGGTAAGGAAAAGCTGGTGGAGATTAGAGAGTGATCTGACCATGGGACTTTTTTGCAATTTGGTTGTTTTGTAAGAGAAATACCAGTGTTTGTAAAGAGTAGATCGAGCGTGTGGCCTGCTTTGTGGGTGGGTTTATTGATTTGTTGTCTGAATCCCATCGCTGACAGTGCGGTGAGGAGGGCTTCACAGTTTGTAGAGAGGGGAACTTTGTCAACATGTAAATTGAAGTCACCCAGGATTATAGCAGGGGAGTCAAGATTGAGATGCAGAGTTATGGTTTCGATGATAGGAGAGGAGTCTGACTCTAGTAAGCCTGGAGGGGCGTAGACTAGCAGGATTTGGAGTTGTTCTGATTTGAACAATCCTAGTTCTAGTTTAGTTACTGTACTGATGGGGTGGTGTGAGAACCTTAAGGATTTTTTTGCAGCTAGGAAGATACCCCCTCCTCTTTTTTTTTGTCTTGGGATGGAGAAGAAATCGTAAGTCTGCGTTGGTAATTGGTTAATGAGTGTGATGTCCGTGGATTTGAGCCATGTTTCTGTTATGGCGCAAACGTCTGGGGTTGTGTCCTGCAGTATGTCGTTGAGTATAAGAGTTTTGTTGGTGAGAGATTGGGCGTTGAATAGGATTATGGTGAATAGGGTGAGGCCTAGTAACTGTGTAGTGGGGGAAATCATGATTGGGATGAGTGATTTGTAGGTGCGTGGTCGGTAGTACATTATTGTTCAGGTTGGTGCTGGATGAGTGCTTCTGTAGCCTGGATGAGTGCCTCTGGAGACTGGATGAGTGCCTCTGGAGACTGGGTGAGTGCCGCTGGATGAGTGCCTCTGGGGACTGGATGAGTGCTGCAGGAGACTGGATGAGTGCCGCTGGAGACTGGATGAGTGCCGCTGGATGAGTGCCTCTGGGGACTGGATGAGTGCCGCTGGAGACTGGATGAGTGCTGCTGGAGACTGGATGAGTGCTGCTGGATGAGTGCCTCTGGGGACTGGATGAGTGCTGCAGGAGACTGGATGAGTGCCGCTGGATGAGTGCCTCTGGGGACTGGATGAGTGCTGCTGGAGACTGGATGAGTGCTGCTGGAGACTGGATGAGTGCCTCTGGGGACTGGATGAATGCTGCTGGAGACTGGATGAGTGCCTCTGGGGACTGGATGAGTGCTGCAGGAGACTGGATGAGTGCCTCTGGGGACTGGATGAATGCTGCTGGAGACTGGATGAGTGCCTCTGGGGACTGGATGAGTGCTGCAGGAGACTGGATGAGTGCCTCTGGGGACTGGATGAGTGCCTCTGGGGACTGGATGAGTGCTGCAGGAGACTGGATGAGTGCTGCTGGAGACTGGATGAGTGGATGTGTGATCGCTGGATGGATGGATAAGGGTGGGTAATGGCTCTTGCTCTAGGACGCTCCAAGGGGCGCGCTAAGGGGCAAGCCCCTTAGGTCGCGCTCCTTCGGGTGCGCGACGCCTGGTGCGCGACGCCCCAGGGAGCGTCTGCAATTTAAGGGCCTGAAAACAGTGCTGGGCTAGACGGCTGGGTTGGGGGTGGGAGCAGTATCACTCACCACGTGGTCCTGCTGCTTCTCTTTATTTTGCAGGTTTCTGAGCCCTCTTGTCCCTTTTTTTCTCTTAATTTCCCGGTTCACTGTTCACTGCTGGCTCACAGAAGGGAGGGGTGAGCGGGCTCTTGCCCCGACTGAGCTGTGCCGACCGCACGAGCCCCTGCAGTGGAGGAGGACAGAGACTGAGAAAGGATCCTGGCAGAAAGAGGGACGCCCAGGGAAGCGTCTGTAATTTAAACGCCTGAAAACAGTGCTGGGCTGGGGGTGGGAGCCACACATTTTGCCTCACGGGAATTTGTTCAAGAGACGGCCTATTGCTGGCTGAGAGGCAGGATATTAGTACTCTCGGACCCCTCTGACTTGCTGTGTGCATAAAATACAAGGCTCTTTCAACCCTTGCCTCTCTCCGGGAGAAGATCATTGGCACATTGGTATCTGTGGTGGGCAGTGCGAGGGGCGGAATTTGCATGCACATAGCGATAGTGACGTCCAATGGAGGGAATCTCTGCCTTGGATAATCCCCGTGGCTATATGGTTTGTGACATATACATGAAGGAGAGGGGACATTCATTAGGGCGCTCTTGACTTTCTGTAATCATCTATATCAACTATTGTGGCGGTCAACGTTAGCCTTGCTCAGGTGTGGAAGCTATAGCGGCTATAGGGTGAACTGTGGGCTTGCAGGGGCGACGTCACTCGGAGAGGATGCTGGTTTGGTGAGCTCAATGAACCTTAATCCATAGCCCCACTGCTTCTCTTTTATTATATATACTGGAGCTCTCGACTTCTTGCGCACAGAGTAATGCTGAGTCTTGAGAACCCTTGTGGTGGTGGGGGGGCGTGATATGCGCCCGCGCCAGTCCAGATCCGTCACAGAGCGCCGCAGCTCGAAACCTAAAATGGCGTCCGGAACTGATCAATCCAAACAATTGGCGTCGGTATCAGAGGATGTATTGCTCCTGATTTCCTCACGGGTCTCTGCAGCCCTGGATGATCGTTTACTTAAACTACAGTCTGCTATGGATGAGGTAAAGGCGGCGGTGGAAGGTCAAGCACAAAGGCTGGACAGTGTGGAGCAGCGGGTTGGAGACCAGGAGGATCGCCTTGTGACCGCTGAAAGACAGGTTCAAACACTTAAAGAGCAGCATGTGGTATTTCAGGAGCAACTTGAAGATCAGGAAAACAGGAGCCGCAGAAATAACCTAAAAATAGTGGGGTTGCCTGAGGCCGTTCGGGACCCTGATATATACAAGTTCTTGGAGGATTGGCTGCCACAACATTTGGGACTTTCAACTCTGGTGGGTCAGCTATGTTGTGAACGAGCTCACAGAATGGGAAGACAACCAGAGCCCGGAGGCAGATCGCGCCCTGTGATGGCGAGAATTCTCAATTGGCAGCATAAAATCCAGATAATGCGAGAATTTCGAAAGAAACCAACTGTGGAATATATGGGCTCCCGCATTCTACTTTTCAATGATTTCTCCGCCACGGTGGCAGCGCAACGCAAGGCTATGGCCCCAACTTGTACCGAGCTCCATAAGTGCGGAATCACCTTTGCTTTGCTGTATCCGGCTAAATTGCGGGTTCACCATGCAAATAAAACAGTGTTCTTCACCTCCAAGGAGGAGGCGTCACAATTTCTGGCACACCTCCCGCAGGATGAAAATACTTGAAGATGCAGTGGTTCTTTTTCCTGGAGCAGGAAATGAGCTTCTCCGCCATTGGTCTTTAAGTTTGCAGTTTAATGTTAGCACATGATTGATGGCGAGCTGTAGTGTTCTCCTGGTTTGTTATGCCTCCTTGGACTGAAGACGCCTAGCCGCCAGCGCTGGTGCTTTGGCATCGGTATGGCCCGCATATACTGTATCTACTGGCAATGGCCTGTGGGGTCGATGTCTGTTTCACTATGCTGTTTCATAGAATTTTGTTTTGGTCCTGTTGACTATGATGTGGAGTGATCTGTAGTTAAGATCTGAGACCAGTATGATATTATGCTCGGGTTGATCATAATTCATACTCTTTGTGTGTGTAGTTAAGGGAATACTAAAATCTGCTCTTATATTGGTGGGATGTAGGCGGGGGGGGGAGGGGGGGGGTTGGAGGGGGCCTAGGACACACCCTGCAAGCAGGGGGTGCCCGAGGCCTGTGCCTCTTCGAGCGATGTATGTGAAATTTTGGAGTATCTGGGTATGTGTGTGGTATGTCTGTGTATGGCTGTGGGAGCGGGAGGGTCTTGGGGGGGAGAGGGCTACGGGGGAGTGGTGCATTATAATAACCCTTGTTGCGGTAGAATTGGTTGTGGGCCCTGATGCTATGGTACTCATTACATTTGATCCCGGTGGCTCAGGCTGGGGAGCCCTGGGAGCTCATGTGGTGGTTTTTTCTTTTCTTTTTTCTTCTTATGCTGCTCTGGTGAGTGGTTAGGGCCTCTCAAATTTTTTCAAGATGACTACAATTAAAATTACTTCACTTAATGTTGACGGGATTCACTCTCCCGTTAAACGGAAAAAGTTACTGCAGCTTTTCCGTCGCTTAGGATCTCAAATAGTATTTTTGCAAGAGACTCACCTTACTGCCGGGGAGCATGCTAAACTACAGAGAGAATGGGTGGGACAATGCTTTTCGTCCTCTTATTCCTCCAGAAAGAGGGGAGTAGCTATTTTAATCCACAAGCAGGTGCCTTTTCAGGTGGAAAAGGTGTGGCATGATGTGGAGGGACGGTATGTTATAGTTTGGGGACAATGCTGCCAGCAACAAGTGATTCTATGTAATGTGTATGCGCCAAATGTATATTCACATGAATTCTATACTCATTTGATGGGGCTATTGGCCGAGCTCTCCTCTAATGCAGTGATTTTGGGAGGGGATTTCAATATGGTGCCAAATAAAATGGAGGATTGTAAACCCCCAAAACCTATTTCGCCTAATGATTGCCGGGTGGGCGCTAACTTTATTAGCCAGGAGTTGGGTCTTATGGATGTGTGGAGGGCTTTGCATCCGGGAGAACAAGATTATACTTTTTTTTCCCATCCTCATGGTTCGTACTCCCGCCTTGATTATTTTTTGCTTTCTGATTTCTTGTTTCCCAGGGTGACTACAGCCACTATCGGTACTATATCCATTTCTGACCATGCGCCAGTGTCGATTGGCATCACCCTGGGAACCTCTTCTAAGCCACCCTTCTCCTGGCGAATGCCTCCCGGGCTTATGTTAGATAAACAGTTTCATCAATATCTACAGACTCAATGGGATGAATATGTGCACCTTAATACGCACCCTGAGACGTCACCCACTGTTTTGTGGGAGGCAGGCAAGGCCGTAATGCGGGGCGCAGTGATTGCTTATGTAGCAACCCAAAATAAGAAACGGAATGCGGCCATTTTGCGCCTCACAGCAGAACTTAAAAATGCACAAAGGCGTCACATGCAAATAATGACAGATGCTAGTAAGATAGAGGTTGTGCAAATAAGGGAAACTGTAAATACTCTTCTGTACCAACGGGCCGCCAAGTCCCTCAAATATTACCAATTGAAGCTTTATAAACATGGTAATAGGCCAGGTAAATTACTGGCCAGGCTGGTCCGAGCACGGAGGCAGAAGTCTATTATTTCTAGTATTAAGGACAGTCAGGGACGACACCAATTTGCGCCTGAGGCAATTGCGGCTCGCTTTTTAGAATACTTTAAGAGCCTCTATGGGGAGAAGCCTAGCTCATTGGAGGTGACGGCTGACTTCTTCAAAGACCTCCCCTGGCCGCGCTTGAACTCATTGCAGCTAGAGGCGTTAAATGCCCCGGTTAGGGATTGTGAAGTACATGCCATTATCCACACATTAAAAGTTGGAAAGGCGGCGGGGCCTGATGGCCTGGGGCCTGAATTTTATAAAATTTTGAAGTTCCCCTTACTGCCCATTTTGACTTCATACTTCAATGATTTACTTAAAGATAGGTCTTTAAGCGATCTGGCGAACCAATCTACTATTGTGCTTCTCCCTAAACAGGGGAAGGACCCTTTTGAAGTGGGCTCTTATCGCCCTATTTCCCTGATAAATAATGACTTAAAAATATTTGCAGCAGTGCTGGCGGCTCGGTTGGCCCTGATTCTCCCAACATTGATACATCCAGACCAGACAGGCTTTGTTAAGGGTAGACAGGGGGTGAAGAATGTCCGCCGACTAATAGCGGCTCTTAGTTTTCATCGCCAGACAGACGCATTAATTTTGAGTCTGGATGCTGAGAAAGCGTTCGACTCTCTTTCCTGGGGTTATTTGTTTTGGAGCTTGCGTCAATATGGCTTTGTAGGCAATATTGTCACCTGGCTGGAGGTGTTATATAGTAACCCTGGTGCGCGCCTCCTTATTAATGGAGCGCTGACTGAGCCTTTCTCCTTACATTGTGGAGTGCGCCAGGGTTGCCCCCTGTCCCCGTTGCTGTTTGTACTGGCCATTGAGCCGTTAGCTATTAAACTACGCTTAGATCCCGAGTTTACCGGGCTGCGAATAGGGAGACACCAGTTGAAGTTGGCGATGTTTGCAGATGACATCCTGTTATTCGTGGGACGCCCTAGAACTAGTGTGCCTGTGATTATTAGACATTTTTCCCTCTTTAAAGAGATTGCGGGCTTGACTATTAACTACGCTAAATCTGAAGCATTGGCGCTTGCACCTGACACTGTTCGACAGTGGGGTGCGGGGTTCCCCTTTGCTTGGGCCCCGGATAAGCTAAAATATTTGGGGGTGTGGATACTTAGGAATCTATCGGCCCTTTATGCCCTCAATATTAAGCCCACCATATCTACTTTGGGGGCTCAGCTGAATGCTTGGCGTACCTTGCCAATATCTCTCTTTGAGCGCTGCGCCTTGATTAAAATGATATTGGTCCCCAAATTGCTGTATAAACTTCACATGCTGCCCTGCTGGCTCACAAGGGCTGATGTTCTGTGGTTACAGCGCTCTTTTCAAAGGTTTTTGTGGGGGGAGGAGGAGAGCTCGGCTGAAATACTCAGTGCTGGTACACTCTAAAGAAAATGGGGGCTTGGGTATGCCAGACTTTCGCATGTATAACGCGTCCTGTCAACTCCGCTTTGTTGGGGAGTGGATCTTGGACCAATATTCTTACTGTGAGGATAATTTGCTTATTAGTATGGTGGCTCCCTGGTCTCCAGTATACCTTGTTCAAGCTGACAAAATCACTTATAGCGCTCTGAAAATCCCGAAAGAACTCCTGCAACCATGTCGGCAGGCGTGGCATTGGCTGCGTCAGCAGGAGGGACTCAAAGGTCTGACATCATTGCTTATGCCGCTCCTGGGAAATAAGACCTTTTTGCCCGGCTTGGATTGCTGGGCAATTTTTCAAGATTGGCTTCAGAAAGGATTACCATTTATATTCCATTTTTATCTTTTGGATACCCCAACGATACGGGACTTTGCTTCTTTGGCCCGGGAATACACGCTTCCCAATAGACATTTCTTCGCCTACTTACAGACTCGACATTATCTACAATCGTTTAAGGGCACTTCCGAAAACCGGTTGCCATGTTGAAAAAAGGGGCGGCACACAGTCTGTGGCCGTCTGGCACCGAGAAGTACACTGCCAGGAACAGACCGCAAAGCGCGGTAAAAACTTACTGAAGCGTTGGAGGAGGTCGGTGCACGATGGGACACTCCAGGACAGGGAAAAATGGAGAAAAAACTTCCGTGAAGAAAAGTGTGAGAAATTCTCACAGAGCTCCTAAAAACCGCGAAGCAACTGCTGTGCGGAAAAAAAGAGAGACTGAAGGGAGACCCCATTTGGCCACAAGGTTAGTGGCATGCTGGGCATGCTCAGTGTGCCAGTCAAAGTTCTAGAAACTTTGACAAAAGTGCTCCGTGACAGGGCTCCATCTGATGTCACCCATCTGTGAGGACTACCATCCTGCTTGTCCTGGGAGAAAGATACGTGCTGTACACCATAATCAAGAATCAAGTCCATATTCAATAAGCCAGAGAGCATCAAGTTACCCGGATAACATTAACCAGATAAATTTGTCAGTATATTCAGTACATTGCCAGTTCAGTAATAAATGGCGGGGGGGGGGGGGGAGCAAGTAGGGTGATCCCCCAACCCCTCCCAAACTAATTAAAAATAAGTAGCCAGTCATAACAGCCCAAAGCCCACACACACACAAAATATTTCAATTCAGACCAGGTTTCGGGTCCCTCCTACCACCACGCCACCCGTAGAACAAACTTAGCCATATTACTTGAGGGTATTCAGACTAGGTGTAAATTTAAATCCACAGATTTTGTCCTGCTAAATCCAAACTCAGCTGTAAAAGCACCTTTTAATATGGACCCCCAAGAGCATACACTGAGAAAGTATAGTCTTAGTGAGTCCCTTCAGCTGAACCTATCACTTTGTTTTCTGTATAAGAACAAAGCTAAAACCATATCCTCACACCCTGCTCGATATTTATTGTCCCACAATGCTGTGCACCATGCACAGAAGACATGGTACAACCTTCCCTTGGCAATCAGTACTGCCCTTTCTACAGCTCACAAATACCTTTGACTGGATCAACAGATAAAATTACTGAAAGACCTTGTACACACGCATTCTAGATCACACAGCCCCCCCACCCCCTTCTTCAGATGAAGATGGAGGCATCAGAAAGGAGAGGAACTATGTAATCAATCTCATGTATCACCACTACCTCTGGATGATTCTGATGTCAATCCAATCAAAGATGATATGGAAGAGACACACAAATCCTGTGCTCTCCAGGACTGGTATGGATCAATACCAGAGAACAGAAAGCACAAGTCACATGGCAGGTACCTACTGCAATTACTACTATTTAACATTTCTATAGTAGCGTGGGATGTACTTAGTTTGTGGGTACTTGCCAGGTTCTTGTAGCCTGGATTTGCCACTGTTGGAAACAGGATGCTGGGCTTGATGGACACTTGGTCTGACCCAGTATGGCAATTTCTTATGTTCTTATAGTGCTACTTGACATACACCGCACTATACAAACAGCAGCACATAAGAGACATTCCCTGCCCAATAGAGCTTACAGTCTAATCAAGACAAACATACTGGTCAATAGACAAGCAGAGATCCAAAGGCTCACACAGAGCAGTAGCAACTTGTTCTACTATAAACTGTTGTTATTACCTTTTAGAAAAGTGCTTCAAGTTTGGGTGCTCACAATTTTAAAGCTGTTCATTTTTGGGGTACTGAGTTTTACACAATTTCTTCAGGGAGAGTCTTTGTATTGATCCATACCAGTCCTGGAGAGCACAGAATCTATGTCTGCAATATTTCTGATAAATACTATAAATCACACAACTCCGTCAACTGCTTTGCAGCTCTGTTAAACTTTGATACTGTGACCTCATAGCACTACTTTCGGGTAAATAAAAAGAATATGTATTTAAAAGAAAATACAAAGTAATCCTGTATTCTTCTTAAATCCTACAGAAAACAAAAAAACTGGTCAATTACATTATTACAACATGGTTTCATAGCTAAACAGTAATAAGTTACAACCAATGGATGATAAAGATGCTGCATAAGAAGAAGAATCTCCAATGCCATGCTTTGAGGACTCTAAACAAATGATGCATAATTTAAAAATTAAAGGACAGAAGACTGTTGAGACCATGTTGGGTCTATCCTAAGGCTATAGCAAATTCAGGAAAGGTTTGGCAACTCTAGCTCATATGTTCTTCTGTTACATAAAACATCCACCCAATAAATGAGCAGTTAAAACAGCCAATATCTTATGTGCGAAAATAAATTAAGAACTACTGTTATTTACTGTTTTCAGTCTTTCTGCAGACATTCCTCTTCATGTCTCTACTTAATCCTGAAAATACTGCAGTGAAAGGTAACACGCACTTTGATGTCATTTATTCAACAGTGCATTTAACATACATACAATCACTGCAGTAAAACAATACTTTACATATTCCGTTACTAAGACAAAATTCCCTTTTGTACCTTGATGTATGTCACTTTCTATTTTAATTTATTTTTGAATGTCGATTGTTGACATTATGAATGTACCATTATAAACCGCCTAGACGGGCACATACATGCTTTATTTGTGCGGTATATAAAAACTTTTTAAATAAAATAAAAATGTTGCAAGATTGGGAGCACCAAGACTAGAACTTAGATGGAAGGGAAGGGAAGATGCAGGGATGCTCACAACTGAAGTCTAGTATTTGCCACCTGTCTTGTGCATTTCTAATTGTTTATTCTTTAGGCCGGGCAACTCCAGTCCTCGAGACACATGCTGGTCAGGTTTTCAAGATATATGCATACCGAATGTGTATGGGATGTATTTGCATGCAACGCCTCAAATGCATCTCATCCTTATCCATTGTGGATACCTAGAAAACCCAATTGACTTGGCCCTCGAGGACTGGATTTGCTTACCCCTGCTTAGTTTTTGGCTTTGTATTGCTAGTGTGTTAAAATCAAACTCCCCATCCCCACCCTCAGAAACTCCCCGTTTGAAATTAATGCACTCCTCTCTTCCAAGATATGTTGCTGAATGATACATAGTTAGCTTCTGGCATATAATGTGTGATGCCCACTGTCTGTCACTGATACAGGAATAACATCCCTTGCACTAAAAGAATAATTTGTTGATGCTGTGCAGACAGCTAGTATGAATGTAAAGTGTGTTGCTAATCTTGTGCTCGGCACTATGTGGGAAAAGCAAGTACAGTATCTGCTGATTTGAGCTAGCAGCTGTGCTCTCGTTAGCCTAGTGGTAGATTTGGATTCCTGTGTTTTGGTCCATCTGTGAGCTTTCTCTGTAAATTACTGTATTAATGAGATTTAGCCCTATTTGTTAGGGCAGCTTTTTTTGTACTGAAAAAGTTTGCACCTGGCTTCTGACTGATACTGTAGAAATTTCAGCACAAGCTCCAGATTTGGGGGAGGGTATTGCAGCAGTGCTTTTCAAAGTTTGGACTGTGACCTGGTCATGGGGTTGACCCCATCATCTTCCTTATTCCACGTTGAGAGGTTGGCATCTTCTTGCATCTCTCCTCCCTTGTGCAGGGAGGGTCATCCTCTGGCTTGTCTAAATTTACATGAGGCTCTTGGTGCTGCTCCCAGAAAATGTGCAGGGGACCAAAGGAAGAAGGGGCCCCTAATATCAGTGGGCCTCAAGGGAGCAAAGAATTGAGAGACTGTAGCTATTGGCATGGGGGCTGGCTTTAAATAAAGGGACTGGTTGCCATCCCTCTTCTGAGACGACATCAGAAGAGCTGCCCTTCAACAGCAACAGGACAGTGGGAGGGGGAGGAGGAGCTTTGGGTTTAAGAGTCTTGCTCTTGGGCTGATTTTTGTGAACAGGGTCCACTTGTAATTGGTGGCCTGGATCTTCCTCCTGGGTCTTTGTACTTCAGCTCTCTCATAATTCACTCAAGTTGCCATTTTGGCAACTGTAAAAAGCACCTGGTTAATGGACGGGTAAACTATGTGAAAGAGAAAGCCAGCCAACCTGTTTCAGCCACATTTACAAACATGTTTTTTCTATTTAGAATGGAATAAATAAAAAGCAGTTTCGTAGATATATAAAAGTGCATTAATAATAGGTCCATTACCCAGCAGCTTACTATGTGGATTGCTCAATTAATCGGCATCTCGCATAGCTTTTTAATTTTTATTTCCCTGTACAAAAGTGGAACTTTCCCAGGGCAGAGAACACACAAACACTCTCCTTTATGGCCCTGCAGTAACACCCTGAGCACTGGAACTGCCGCCATACAAGGTGAGTGGGGAGGGGAGAGAGGTAAAGCATTGGGAGAAAGGAGTGCATCGTGGAGGAGTGGGGGTAACCAGTGTGTGGGAGAAAGGAGTAAGCAGTTTGTCGGGGGTGCTATAAATTGACCATTGAATAATCTAGGTGCACTTATTTGTTTGACTGTACTATACCAATAAAAAAACTCTCAGATAATTGGCATATTTGATTAAACAGCACTGCCTATTCCTGATGCATGCCAGATAATGAAGCTTTTACTGTATTTAAATGGCACTGTCTCACTTCTTGAACTTCCAGGAACAGGGAGCATTTACGCTTGCTTCTAGGAAAGCTATGTCCACTAAATATAGAAACATAATTCATGCTGGCAGACTAGGACCATCTGGTTCACCCAGTTTGCTGTGTTCCCATTCTTGAGAAAATTTTGTTATGGTAGATGAACACTAAGTTCAGGGAAGGTAACTTTAAAATAAGTGCATGTGCGCCACATATAAGCATATGCAATGCAAGCACACACACATAGGAATTTTAAAGAGTCTACACAAGTGTATACGTATGATTCAAAATACACCTAGCACACATTATGTGCTCCTAATTTTAAGCCGTTAGATGAGCAAACATTTTTTGCATATCTTCCTTAGGAATTTGTTGGCTTTAATGCGCAGAGCTAAGCTGATTTTAAAAAACATGCACTCATGAAGGAAATAGCCAGTTTGAGCAATTAGTCCGCCAGTTTTCCCAGTCTCTCTCTTGGTCTTCGAGATCCTCCTGGTTCTTCAGCCTGCATTCCCCTCCCAATTTACCCAGACCCCTTATCCAGTCATTTTAGGCTTAAAATGGGTTTTTCTTCGGACTTAGGTCTCAAGAACAAAACTAAATAAGTGCAGGTAAAATCCCGATGCACCACAGGCATGGGATTTAAACTCCATATTTATGCACATAAATTTTTGCCCCGCCCCGACATGCCTTAACCCTGCCCCTTTTTCCACGCATTAGGTTGCTTGTGCACGCGCACATTCGCATATAATTGGGTCATTTTAAAATACGAGTTGCCTGTGTCGGCCTAGATACTCACATATATGGGCCTTTTAATGCAAGCAGCTCTTAAAATTCATCCCTAAGTTTCTGCTCAGAAACAAGTTTTCTTTTATGTTGTTTGGGAACATAGACTGGCACAGTGAATTTTGGGGTGAGCAACCAATCAAAGTGGTCCAGCCAAATTGAGGGGCTTCACCACCCTTGCGTATAGTGCATTCATTGTTCAGAAGTCTTTTTTTTTTTAATGATTACTAAAAAGATATGGGATGACTTGAGTTCTAACCCAAATATTGAACTCACAGCCAGTCACCCTGGATCTGTTCTGAATAGGGGAAAAGTAAGACTTCAGGGTCCTTAGGCATTAAGTCTGTTACATTCTCCAGTAAAGTACTTTTCAGTCGGAGGTGATGTTTCAACAAATCTTAACTGAAAGTCATCTCCAGTGGCAATGATTGATTTGACACATTGTACATTTCTTGGGATATGAATTCATATCGACATAATGGTGTAGTCAACAGCACAGTCTGGGTCCCCTTCATGTTGCTTTCTTTTGATTCTTCTGGGAAACACCTGGGTGGCTTCCCTAACTCTTGGGACATGCTTAATACTTGAATCCAGTACTTGATGTCTCTCTGACCTCTCTCTCGCTCTCTTTTCATTGCTGTATCAGGTTGGTATTCTTTCCTGCATCCTTCTTCCTTAATATCCGTTCTGGATGGCTGTCTTCGCCTCCTTGGTTCGCTTGGGAATTGATGTATGAGAAAACCCTAATGTGCAACTGTAGTTTTCAGTACCCTTCCTGCCAACAGCAAAAATAGCAGCAAGACTCTTTCTCACAAGGAAGAAGAAGCCCTAGGGGTAAAGTCTTTTCTACAAGGCTTGGGAAACCTTTAATCCTTAAACAAAAATTTACAACCTAAACTGTGATTCCAAGTCAAGGGTGGAAAAAAGTTGGCAATTTTCCTCACCAGAGTGGGAGTCTGGAAGAACAAAAAATGACGGAATTTAATTCCCTAGCCCTTCTTTACAGCTGCTAATAAATCCCTTCAGCTAAATCCCACAGATCCACCAATGAGAGAAAAGGGAATGAACTGCTTCCTCTCTTTGCCAATCTTGGTGTTCTGTAAAACTTTAGTAGTCACTATATAAAAATTCTGGAATAAACCAACTGTCAACCTCCCATGGTTCAGCACACAACCCTACTCTACTCAACCACAATATGTCAGCTATAACAGAGACATATTGCATTGGTAAGGATCCAATGGGTCCTTTACACTCATTTTCAATTTGATTAATTGCTCTTCTATTCCTCCTCCTCCTCTTCTTCTTCCTCCTTCCCAGTCTATCTTTCTGGCTGACTGCCATGACAGCTTTAGAATGCCATGCTGGCCTAGGGCAAGAAGGGAAGCTTCTTTGGAGCTACTTGGTCAGACTAAAAGGTCCATCAAGCCCAGTATCCAGTTTGCCACAGTAGCCAATCCAAGTCACAAGTATCTGGAAGGATCCCCAAAAGATAGATTCCATACTGCTTATCCCAGGAATAAGCAGTGGATTTTCTCAAGTCCACCTTAATAATGGTTTATGGACTTTTGATCCAGGAATTTGTCCAAACATTTTTTAAACCTAGCTACACTAACAACTTTTATCACATCTTCTGGCAATGAGTTCCAGTGCTTAATTATGCATTGAGTAAAAAAATATTTTCTCCTATTTGTTTTAAATAAACTATATAATAACTTCATTGCATTCCCGTAGTGTTTGTACTTTATGAAAAGCGAATGAATGAATAAATAAATAAATAAATGAAGTAAACAACTGATTTGCATTTACCCATTCCACTCCACTCATTTTACAGACCTCTATCATACCTCCCTTCAACCATCTCTTCTCCAAGCTGGAAAGCCCTAATCTCTTTAGTTTTCTCATAAGGGAATCATTTCATCCCATTTATCATTTTGATTAGCCTTCTCAATATCTTTTCTAATTCTTCTACATCTTTTTTGAGATGCGGTGATAAGAATTGATTAGAATACTCATGGTGCAGTCACACAATAGAGCGATATAGAGACATTATGATATTCTCTATTTTATTCTCCATTCCTTTCCTAATAATTCCTAGCATTCTATTTATTTTCTTGGCTGCCACTACACACTGAACAAAGGATTTCAACATATTAACTACAATGACACCTAGATCCTTTTCTGAGTGGTGACTCCTAATGTTGAATCTTGTATTGCATAGCTATAATTTGGGTTGCTTTTCACTATATGCAGCACTTTTCATTTGTTCACATTAAATTTCATCTGCCACTTGGATACTCAATCTCCCAGGTCCTCTATCAATTTCTCACAATCCTCTTGTGATTTAACAACGAAAAATTGTGTATCACTGTAAATCTGGTCACCTTGCTCATCATTTCAACTTCCAGATCATTTTTTAATATATTAGAAAGCAGTGGCTCCAGTACAGATCCCTGAGGCACTCCACTATTCGCTTTTCTCCACTGAGAAAATTAACCATTTAGCCCTACTTTCTATTTTTTAACCAGTTCACAGTCTACAATAGGACATTGCATCCTATCCACAAGACTTTTTAATTTCCTCATAAGTACCTCATGAGGTACTTTGCAAATGCTTTCTAAAAGTCTAGATACACTATTATCAACTGGCTCACCTTTAGCCGCATGTTCATTCACACCTTCAAAAAAGTAGCAGATTGATGTGTCAAGACTTCCTTTAGCTAATCAATGTTGGCTTTGTCCCATTAAACTATGACTATCAATATGTTGAGTCTTATGATCCATGAAAGGGGTCAGGGGCAAGAAACAAACTAAAAAGATTTACTAAGTTGTAAGCTAAATATCATGGGGGGAGGGTGCATCCCTGCAATATTTGGCCCCTCCCCTACAAATTAGCACAGCTATACCACAGTGCAAAAAATGTGCAACAAAAAAAAAGCATGCCATGGTACCTTTCTATTCATGCGATGGTGGCTCAACTTGGCATCGCTTAATGGGCCAGCAGCATGAAAACAAGATGCTCGTCCACATTTTCCCATAACCACCTCAGGGCTTAATGTCGACCCCCGCTGGCACACCCTACCCCCTGCAAAGTTGCTTAATTCCATAAGGGGAGGAAATATTTGTTGATATCATACAATAAACTGCATTTAACATGTTCAATGCTGTTTACCACGCAATATCATCATATCACAGCTTAGTAAATCTCCCTATAAAACTTGTGTCAAAGGAGAAAAGGGCTCGAGAAATAAAATGGCAGATGCACACCAGAAACTTTTGAGCTAATACAGATCAGCAAGTTTCCCTTACTCCCTGCAACTTCTTAAAACAATTCAAAAGAGTAGTGAAGTATTCAGGCTGATTGGCATTAAACAGATTCCAATTCAGCATACTGCTACTTATAATCATGTCTCTACTACTGCATTTTTAACTTCTGCTTTTTAAAACAGAAAAAAAAAAAAGAAGAGATTGCAAGAACATGTAAGTACTTCATGAAAGTGCACTGGGATGTTAGATTGAGAATGCTCATTAACCTGGGTAATTACCATGACCAGCTGTGAATGGAATACAGTTCAAGCAAATCTCCAAATGGTTCACTTAAACACTTATGAGACAACAGAAGGAAGATCATGCACAGATGCGGCTCATATCTGTCCTATCCTAATGGCTGTAGTCAACACGTCTTATTGCAACAAGAGGGATCCTTCACTCTTAGAGTACTCAATATGTCCACTCAGTTACCCCTACAAAAAATTTAACTCTGGGATACAAAGTTCTTTAAAAGTGTGCTATTTGTTGCACATCACCTGCTGTTCAAACCAGGCAGATCACAAATCTGGGAACTATGCATGATTATTTACAGAACATTAGTATCTTCTAGGTATTATTTATTTAACAACTTTTTTATACCGACATTCGTGGGTACATCATATCAGTTAACATTGAACTAAGAGAAATACAGAGAACAGGGACGGGGGAGCTACAACAAGGGGGGTAACTGAACAAGGAAAAAGGCAATAAGAGCAATAAACTTAGGTAGTGGTAATAACAGGGAGTATAACGTTATGTAAGTATATAGCAGAGAATAAACATAGCAAACATTAAAACATTAAAGTAGTATAGCATAAAATAAGAATAAATAAAAGGGAGATAGAGTAGAGGAGCAGGGAGGATCAAGGAGGATTATGCAGGGAATGTCTGCTTAAAGAGCCAGGTCTTTAACTTTTTCCTAAATTTGTCCAGGCAGGGCTCAATGTGAAGTTCAACTGGTAGAGCATTCCAACGGGTGGGACCTGCAACTGAAAGGGCTCGTTCCCTCATAGAGGAGAGGTGGGCGTTCTTAAGGGAGGGGGTGTAGAGGGTACCTTTGTAGATAGTTCTAGCGGGGCGGTTATGGAGGGTAAATCGCAGGGGCTCTTCAAGCCAGTTGGAGTTGTGGTTGTAAAGTGTTTTGTGGATAATGGTTAGGGTTTTGAAAAGGATATGTGAGGGTATAGGGAGCCAATGAAGTTCTTTGAGGACAGGGGTTATGTGGTCAAATTTGCGGGAATTAGTGAGGATTCTGGCTACCGCATTTTGCAGCATTTGAAGCTGTTTGTTGGTATCATACGGAAGGCCCAGAAGTAGGGAGTTGCAGTAGTCCATCTTTGGGCAAATTGTTGCTTGTATGATTGTTCAGAGATCATGTGAGTGTAGTAAGGGTTTGAATTTCTTCATAACATGGAGTTCAGTTTATAAAAACCTTCTTTTAGGATGGTGTTGATGTATTTTTAGAAGTTTAGATGCTGATCAATCATGACACAGAGATCACGTACTAATGGCTGTATAGAGGTCAAGTTTGGTGAAGGGTCACTTGCGGGGGCTAGCATAGGGTTCTATGGGTTGGATATGATGAGCAGCTCTGTTTTTGCAGTGTTGAGAGATAGTTGGAGGCTCGTGTGGAGGGTGTTTATGGATAAAAGGCATTTCTCCCAGAATAATAGGGATTTGGCAATGGATTCTTGAATGGGTATGAGGACTTGGACATCATCGGCATATATGAAAAATTTAAGGCCAAGGTCAGAGAAGAGATGGCAGAGAGGGAACAGGTATATATTGAAAAGGGTGGAGGAAAATGAAGAGCTTTGAGGGATGCCTTGGGAGAGGGGAATATGGGGGGATTCTGAATTTCCTATTTTTACAGTGTATTGCCTATTGGCCAGGTAGGATTTAAACCAGAGATAGGCTGATCCTGATATGCCTATGTCTGATAGGTGGGAAAGGAGGAGGTTGTGGCTTATGGTGTCAAATGCTGAGGAGATGTCAAGGAGGGCTAGGATGTAACATTGCCCTTGATCTAGGCGTCCGTGAGAGCAAATAAGAGGATTTCGGTGTTAAAATGCTTATGGAAACCAAATTGGGAAGGGTGAAGAAAGTTATGGGTGTCGAGGTAATCCGTGAGCTGGAAGTTAACCACCTTTTCCATGATTTTGGCTATAAATGGAAGGTTTGGTAGTTGGATGGGTCTTTGGGGTCAAGGGTGGGTTTTTTAAGGAGGGGTTTGACCACAGCGTGTTTCAGAGAGTCGGGGACTTGGACAAAGGTGAGGGAGCAGTTAATTATGTTGGCTAATGGTTTGGCGATGATATTTGGAATGGGTAATAGTGCTTTAGTTGGGATAGTATCAGATGTGTAGATCGCTGGTTTGACAAACAAAAAGTATAAAAATAATAAAATAGGAAAAAATACACAATAAAAGGAAAAAAATATTAAGATGTGGGAAAAATGTTCCTCAGTGTATTAAATTGTATCCTGAAAACTTTACTTTTAAAAAATAATGGATCTGGGACGGGCATGCAAGAGACCAGTCTTCTCCCATCAGACTGTGTTCACAATCTCCTGAGGATGGCAAGAATCCCAGCCACCACACCTACAGCAACAACTATGGGTAGAATTCAAAGTTCACACATAGTCAGACTCATGGTTGTTAGCTCTCCACCAAGAAATGCCATAGAGGTGGTAGGGTTCTAGAAGGAGGAGGAGAGCAAGTCTTGCATCAGGACCAAACTCCTGGAGGCCACAAATGAACACCTGTAGCACCTCAGCTTTGGACTCAATTTTGTATAAACAGCATCAAGCAGAATGGTGAACCAGGCAATAAATCAGACCCGTCGTAAACCTTGTATGCTGCTATATATCTGGAGTTATCAAGAAAGGAATAATACCCCAATATGCAAGTTGCCTGAGAGTTAAAACTCTGCTCCGATGTCTGTAACTGCTTCCATGTGGTACTGTAAACCACTCCTCTTATACACAGTCAGCAAGACATTCAGAAATCCATAGAACAACACAGTTGCCCCACAAAGTGCAAGCTGCAAGGCTCACTCGACTGACTGCAGTTATAAACTGCTGGAGCTGTATTTGTTATTGTTGTTTGAGCTGCACCAATTATCCAATGTTTTCTTTGTTTACTTGTAGGAGGGGAGATGGAAAACATCCCCTTCAAGTACTTCATCTGCTGTACCTACTTGCTTAGGAGTCCCTATTTTCCTTTGCAAACTGTTAAGAATATATAGATATAAATGTGTTCCAAAGCTTGGGTACTTATACTGGGCTTCTACAAGAAGCATCAATATCAAAAAGGTGTGCTTCGGACCATCTGACCTCGCCAGCCAAAAAGTCAGCCCAAGTATCATCTCATCTGGTGCCCCTGAACAAGCACTGCTGCAGACTGCAGACACTCAGAGCTTCCAGGCAGAGTCCCAAATGAGAAACAAGGAGTCCAGTTGGGTTCCATTTTACCAGTGCTTAAGTGCCTTAAAAAAGAATTCGGACATTTAAAAAAAGATTTCCAATCAGGGAATATTATGCAATGCATAAACTGAATTATCTAAAACCAAAAACAAACAAAACAATCACATCAAAATGTCATGGCCTGATAAGAAAAAGAGCATCTTGTGTGTCAAATACTTCATTGCTTTGGTCACATCAGAACTGCATTAATACAGAAATTCAAAGAATTGTTTCACTCTAGACAGTACTAGCCTAGTAATCACAAATGTCTGTTGTAGTATGAATGCACCTGTTCACTAATCCAAAAAGACTCTTCCTAAAAACAAAATTCTCATCAAACAGCAGGAGCCCATCAGTTCAACATTATTCCAGACAATAACAAAGGGAGCACATGTATTTACATCATTTTTACTATGATTTAAATAGCATTCCCTTGATATTTACTGGCCTCAAACAACAGATGAAAAGGAAAAAAATATTAGTTGCTCATCAGGAGGCATTTCCCACAATTCAATTCAAGCTCTATTCACTGGCTACAGTGCTAAGAGCCTAAGACACCAGTTACTTTCATCTCACTCTTCTCCTTATCTGCTGGTTCTGTACCAGAAGGGCTGACACTCAGCACTTTCAAAACTCAGCTCCCAAAACAGAAACCTGCACCACTTAAGATTCACGGGGCCTTAAAAAATTAGACACTATATGAAATAGATGAGAACAAAAGAAAAATGCAGGATAGGAACATTTTCAGTATCTAACTGGGATACAAAAGTAGAGTTCACTACACAAATGCTTACAGTGATGAAAAAGGTACAATAAGTGCTGCATAATAGATAATGCAATCACTGCATGTGACATGTGGCATGCCCCCCCCCCCCCCCCCCAAACAAAAAGAAAAAAAAAACAAACAGGAGGGGCTCTTTCTTCTCCTCAGTAAATTCATATGATCCATAGTGGGCATGCTCTCCTCTATAGAGAGAGACTATATAGCACTTGAAAATACACTCTGGGAGGCAAATGAGAAATAATGCGGTCTTCATATCATGTTGACAGAAGTAGAAACTTCAATAGCTCTTTAAATAAATGAAACCACTAGAAGCAGTTCTCCCTAGTACATCACAAATACGACATACTTGCACATCCAGTTCTCTGAATAGTACTTGCATCTCTGCTAGACCTGGGCTTGCTTTTTTTTTTTTTTTTACTCCCAAAGCACCAGCTTCAGAGCCAGAGTGGGATGCGTCCCTTTCTTTTCTCAATATGAAGCTAGTGATGATCTGAATAAGCATAGAGGGAAAGGGAATGCGAGCAGAAAAGGAAAAAGTGCCACTACAAACCAGAATCTCACATTATCCTCTGTCCTTCCATGTACAAACCGTTACACAAAATGCTTTTCTGCTTTCCCACCCAAGTGAAAGGAACAAAATGTATGATTATCACTACACCAGCATCAAAAGGTTGACTATTTCTTTAAATATTAAGACATCTGCACAAGCAAAAAAAAAAACAAACACATGCCTGAATCTACTGCAACAGGCACTTAATTACAGCACAGAAGGGAATTCCAAGCTGGAGAATGCCAAACTGGACAAATCAGATTTTCTATCCTGCATCTACCAGGTATAAACAAGATACATGTGTCAGCCGCAGTAATATGAAGAGAGACTGCAGACTAAGAAAGAATTGTATATGTTGAGTTCATCCCTCTTTCAACTATTGAGACCGGTCAACTCTACCTATCTACTATTACATTTATTTATTTAGCATTTTTATATACCGAAATTCATGTAACAGGTTGCAAATCACCTCTGTTTACATTATAACAATAACCATTGCATAAGAATGCATTACATTGAACAGGGTGAATCAAACTTGGATCAGTGGAGATGGGTTTAACAGAGGTATGAGGAGGAAATTTAACCGGCAGGCCGGGTGCTAACATAGGAGTATAGCCAAGTGTCTAAGAGGAGACACTGGTAAGAGGAATTGTGAAGGAGCATTATTAACTCGTCTGTGAAGTGCGCGGCTTGTTAGTGAAGAAGGTCTACTATCGAAACCGTAATAATTCCGTGAGTCATCAGAGTTAGGCAAAGGCTTGGCCGAACAACCAAGTCTTTAGTCTTTTTTTTTTTTTTTTTAAAGGTGATTGGGCATTTTTCGAGCCGAAGATCTGGAGGGAGTGAGTTCCATTGCGTTGGTCCAGACGTGGAAAGAGCTCTCTTCGTTAATGAGGTTTTGATGGGGTGGGCCTGTAGGGTGTCTCTGTAAGCTGCTCTCACCAGTCTGGAGGATAAACGATGTTGAAGTGGGATCTTGAGATCCAGTGGTGTGATGTTGTGAATGGATTTATGAATGATCGTTAGAACTTTGTATAAGATTCTGAATTTGATTGGGAGCCAGTGTAGGTTCCGCAGGATGGGTGTAATATGGTCTTTTTTGTTGGTCTTAGTTAGAATCCTTGCTGAAGCATTTTGTAACATCTGTAAAGGTTTGATGGTATTAGCAGGGAGGCCGAGCAGGAGTGAGTTACAGTAATCTATTTTTGAAAAAATGATTGTTTGAAGAACTGTCCTGAAGTCTTGGAAGTGGAGGAGAGGTCTCAGACGTTTTAAGACTTGAAGTTTAAAAAAACACTCCTTTGTAGTGCTATTGATGAAACTTTTACAGTTCAGTTGATTGTCCATGATGATTCCTAGGTTTCTGACTTGGGGAGAGAAGACTGGGTGAATAGCAGGGTTTGTTACATCATTTAATTTAATCTATATTCTGCCTCTCATGACTGATCAGCCACTTCAAAGTGGATTGTATTCAAATATAGCAAGTATTATTTATTTATTTATGTATTTATTTAGTAACTTTTATATACCGACGAACGTTGGGAACATCTCGTCGGTTTACATATAACAGAACTGAGCTACAGGCTTTACAATTTTTGCGTAATTAGATAATTAAATAAGGAACATTCAGAGCATACAAATAACAGATTAGATTATATAAGTAAAATTATAAAAGTGTGATACATGAAAGAGGTTATCTAAACGGGGGTGGGGAGGGGGAGATTCTGATATATAGGGGTGGGGAGGGGGAGATTCTGATATATAGGAGGGTATCCACAATTAAAGGAGGTAAATATACATGTGATTGGGAACAAATTTTTTATATAGAAGTTTTTTATATACAATATGTAGTTCTGATAAATTCACTTTATGGGGGGTGAGGGGGAAGAGGTAGTTTAGAGTAGAGGGAGGGGGTGAAAAGGAGGTGGAAAATAGGTGGGGGGAGGGGGAGAGGTTAGGAGTTGTAGGGGGTGGGGTTAGAGTGGTTGTGTGAATATAAGGGGTAGAAGTAATTGAGGAGCTAGGATTGGAGACCCAGGTCTGCGGGGGGGGGGGGGGGGTGAGAGTGTATGTGTGTATATTAGGTATAAGAGTGTTTGAAGAACCAGGTCTTCAGGTTTTGCCTGAATATTTTTGGGCAAGTTTCTTGGCGGAGGGAGGTAGGTAGCTTGTTCCAGAGAAGCGGGCCTGCTAGGGATAGGGCTCTTTCGTTTGTGGTGCGGAGTTTAGTAAACTTAGGTGAGGGGGTGTGTAATGTAGCTAGATATTGTTTTCTGGTGGGTCTATTGCTGTTGTGAAATGAGAAGTGTTCTTTGTACCAGTGCATGTTCTGGTTGTGAAGAGATTTGTGTATTAGGGTGAGGGCTTTGAAGGCAATTCTAGATGCTACGGGTAACCAATGTAAGTGTTTGAGAACCGGAGTTATGTGATCATTTTTGTGGGTGTTGGTGAGTATTCGGGCGGCTGCATTCTGGAGGAGTTGTAAAGGCTGTATGGTGTTTTTAGGCAAGCCTAATAACAGGGAGTTGCAGTAATCTATTTTCGTTAATATGAGGGCTTGTAATATGGTGCGGAAGTCATTGAGATGTAGGAGAGGTTTAAGTCTTTTTAGGGTGTGCAGTTTGTAGAAGCAGTCTTTGAGGGTATTATTGATGAATTTCTTGCAGTTGAGGTGACAGTCAATGGATACGCCGAGGCTCCGAACATGGGTGGGAAAGGTGAGGTTAGTAATAGGAACATTGTTGTGTGTGATAGTGGGGGTCATAAAAATGGTGGGGGTGATATTAGGGGGTGATATATGGATGAGTTCCGTTTTAGTAGCGTTGAGGGCGAGGAAGTTGTTGGATAAGAGGCTGCTTATTTCAGAGAGGGCGGATTTCCAAATTTCCATAGCTTTGTGTATTGAGTCTTTAATAGGAATAAGTATCTGCACATCATCGGCATATATGAAGTGCGGAAGGTCAAGTTTGGCAAGGAGATGGCAGAGGGGGAGGAGATATATATTGAAAAGAGTAGAGGATAGAGATGAGCCTTGGGGTACTCCTTGAGCGAGGTTGTGTGGTTTGGAGGTGGAGTTACCCATTTGCACGCTAAACTGTCTATCAGCTAGGTATGAGTGGAACCATTGTAGGGCCAGGCCTGAGATGCCAATGCTGCTTAGACGTTCTAGTAGGATTTGATGTTTAATGGTGTCGAATGCAGCGGAGATGTCTAGGAGAATAAGGATGTATGAGAGACCTTTGTCAAGACCTTTTAAGATTTGGTCAGAGAGTGAAATGAGTAAGGTCTCTGTGCTATGGTGTTTGCGAAAGCCAAACTGTGAGGGGGAAAGGATGTTGTTTTCATCCAAGTAGTCTGATAGCTGTTTGTTTATGGCTTTCTCAAGGACTTTAGTGATTAGGGGCAGGTTGGAGATAGGTCGGAAATTGGTGAGATCAGAGGGGTCGAGGGAGGGCTTTTTCAGTATGGGTTTAACAATGGCATGTTTAAGGTTTTTTGGAATAGTGCCAAGTTCAATGGACTTGTTTATGATGTTTGATATGGGTTTAGCGATGATCCCGGGGATGGAGAGGAGATGTTTTGTAGGAATGGTGTCTGTAGGGTGTGTAGAGGGTCTGATTTTTTTTAGGATGGATTCGATTTCTAGGGATGAGGTGGTGTCAAATGATGAGAGATTAGAAGTAGATTGGGGTTGTGTTGTATCGTTGTATGTTTGCTTGAGGGGGAAACGCGCCATGATGTTGCTGATTTTATTATGGAAGAATAAGGCAAGTCCTTCACATTTTGTCTGGTTGTCTATGTCTGGTATGGATGGTGTGCAAGGTTTAGTTAAGTTGTTAACTAGTTGGAATAGGGCTCTAGGGTTGAATTGTAGGTGGTGTATGCGTTGTGAGTGGAAGTCTCTTTTGGTTTTATCGATAGCAACTCGGTAGGAGTGCATGTAGGATTTGAATTTATTTAGTTGGGTGGTGGAGGGGTCTTTGAGCCATGCTCTTTCGAGCTTTTTTAGATTTGATTTCATGTTTTTTAGTTCTGGTGTATACCAGGGTTGTTTGTGTCTTTGGGACATGTCAATTGTGCGTTCCTGTATGGGGCAGATCTTGTTGGCTATCGTGTTGGTGATGTGGTTCCATGATGTGAGTGCCGAGTCAACATCTGTTAAGTCAAGCGAATTGATATCGTCAGACATGGCTGCTATTAATTCTTCTTGTTTGCAGTTGCGTCTAAAGTGAATGACTTTTTTACCTTGGGAGGGAAGATGTGTTTTAATTACAGAGCATGTTGCGTCGATGCGATAGTGGTCGGACCAGGGGATGGGTGTGCATGAGGGTGTGTTGGTATGGATTTGTGAGTTGGTGAAGAGGAGATCGAGGGTGTGGCCTGCTTTGTGAGTGGGATGGGTGATGGTTTGTGTGAAACCAAGTGCATCTAATGCAGTTAGTAGGGAGTCACAGGCGGGTGAGGTGGGGATGTTATCGACGTGGAGATTGAAGTCTCCAAGGATGATAGCAGGAACTTGTATGTTAATGTTTTTGGATATGTGTTCGATCAGTGGGGAGGGGTTAGTCTCGAGGAGACCTGGTGGGGCATACACTAGGCAAATTTGGAGGTTGTGAGAGTGAAAAAAGCTGATTTCTAGTCTAGGGAGTACAGGAATAGGCTTTCTGGTTAGTTTGAAACTCTTTTTGGCTGCTAGGAGGAGGCCGCCTCCTCGTTTCTTAAGCCGTGGTATGGAGAATATGTCATATTTTTGGAGAGGAAGTTGGTTCAGTAGTGTTGTGTCTGTATCTTTTAGCCATGTTTCAGTGATGGCTAGGATGTCGGGGTTGTCGTCCAGTAGAATGTCATTGATGAGGTGGGTTTTTTTGATGATAGATTGCGCATTGATTAGGAGTATGGTGAAGGTGGTGAGGCCTAGTATTTGGGTGAGTGGTGTGGCCATGATGGGGATGAGGTTTCTATGGTGTGTTTCTTGTGTTTTGGTGTGAGGGGGTCTTGGTGGGAGGGGGTAGTGTTTGATGGATGTAATAGGGTAGGTGTGCATGGTAGGTGGTGTGTTGAGTGTGATGGGGTGGTTGGACAATTATAGAGAGGTTGGAGTGTGCAATGGGTGGGGAAAGGGGAGGAGGAGTGGAGAGGAGCGGAGTAGTAGAGAGGGGGTAGAGAGGGGGCGTCTAGAAGGATAAGTGAACTTGTTGTCACTGGGTAGGCCTCGGGGTTCACATTGGTTCTCTAAGGCAGCGGTCGTAGTGTAGATTGATGTATGCCTCCAGGTATCCAAATGGGTCAGGCCGCTGATTGCGGTGGAGGTGGTGAGCATCAATTGTCTGGCTGTATGGAAGTGGAGTGGTCAAGCGCTAGTGTGGGTATGCATTAGTAGTGCTTACCAGCGTCCTGATGACATTATTGCAGCTGGGGGAACTTAGGGGAAGGTGCTAGGTTGGTCTCAGTGATGGTTGTCGCCGTTCCGGTGGTTGCGATGCAAAGGAGTCTTGTAGTAGTCTTGTATTGTTGTGGTAGTTGTGACAGAGTAGTGAAGGATTCAGGCGTCACTTCAGGGCTGCACGAAGGGGCGCACAAAGGGGCAGGCCCCTTTGTCGCGCGCCAAAGGCGCGCGACGCTCGGCGCACAACGCCGTGGACTGCAGGGCCTTTTAAATCCTGCCGGTCCCTGGTCGCTGACGTCACCCCTGCGCCCGGCTGGGCGGGCCTCGGTGCGTCGAGTCGGTGGGGGTGGGGGCTCGCAGCCCTGCGGTCGGAGGCAGGCCGTTTCGCGGCGGAGGCAGGCCGATTCTAGCCGGAGGAGGGCCGGATCGCGGTGAGCGCTGAGGGGCTATCAGGTAAGTTAGTTCGGGATCGAGGAAGGCTGGTGGCCGGCGTGGGAGCCCGGTTGGGGAGGCGGAACAAAGAGGCCTTTTTCCTATCCCCAGAGGACTTACAATCTAAGGGCCTGATTTACTAAGGCTTTTCTCCCATTCTGTATCTAAGGGAAAAATGCTTAGTAAATGAGGCCCTAAGTTTGTACCTGAAGCAATGGAGAGTAAAGTGACTTGCTGAAGCCACAAGGAGGGTCAACGAGATTTGAATTCTGGTTTCTGAGTCACAGCCTGTTGCTCTAACCTGTAGACCACTCTACCTGAGGCTCACGACATTTTGCAGTGATGCCACACACATAATGCATTGCAAAGCTGTAGATTTCATGACCTAGTTATCCTCACAGTCAAACAGGTCTTCCTGAAAAGGAAATTAATCTCCCTTGGTGTAGCTTCAAAATTATGTCATTTTGCCTTTTCCAAGTTCAAGTCTAACACATTGCCTTACAAATGAGACAAAATGTTGGCCTTTTCAGTATTTATGAGCAGTAATCATAACACCTGTTGGTTAACCTTTTCCTCTCCAGTGTTAACATTCCTAAATGATCCAGTCAGATAGCCAACACTCCATTCCTTCTACATAAACTTGGAGTTTTTTTAAAGTATGTCTCCCACAGTTGTAAAACACTCATTTATTTTATAATTTTGCATTTCTTCAGTTTATCATTCATACCTCCCCTATACATTATGAGGTCCTTATTCAAAAGCCATTTAGACAGATAATTGAAAAGTTATCCATCTAAATGGCTACCTGGCTATACTGAAAGCTGAATGCTACTAAATTCGAGCTGCATAATATTTTTTATTTTCTGCTTTTTACACTTTTTTCAGCATTTCAAAGCAGATTACATTCAGGTACTTTTAGGTATTTCCCTATCCCCAGAGGGCTTACAATCTAAGGCCTAGCCATAATGCCCTCACACTAGATACGTATTTATATCTCTATGGGAGGCCCACCTAGTCACTCGAGGTGAGGTTTAGATATTAGTGTAGAGGTTAGGGCCACTTTGACATTCAAAGTGAGATGAACGAACAGAACAGTGCTCGCTTGTGAAGATGTGATAACCTTCGGAGTGAGGAAACTCATCCAAAGATGACATTTGTACAATGTTCTCTCAACCTAGCTTGATAACATTGCACAAATTCCTCACTCCGAAGGTCATCACATCTTCACAAGCGAGCACTGTTCTGTTCATAGCCCACTGCTCTAACCACTAGGCTACTCCTCCCTGACTTATGGATGTTCCAGGGGTGGGCAGGAGGAGCTTCCGGGGAAGAGCACACTTAGCCATATAAGTTATACGGCTAACTCTGATATTCAGAGTTAGTCGCTTAACCTATGCGGCTAACTCTGGTCATGCCACAGGGCTGTCCTAAAGTTAACCGGTTAGACATAACTGGCTAACTTTAAGATAGCCACATATATTCAGTGGCATGACCGCACTGCTGACTATACCCTACTAGTTAGCCAGATATGTTTATCCAGCTAAGTAGCTGAGCCACACAGCAGCTGAAAATGGACCTCACATATGTTATCATATCATCTGTCTTAAAGATGTAAATCATTCAATAACCCAGTACCTTGCTCCAAGAAATCCAGGAGAGCAAGTCATCAATCATTGTAATAATTATAAAAATAATAATATATTCCTCCAAAAGATAAGAAGGCTGCCAATATAATACAGCACACCACAGTTGCAATCTCAAGACGACCTTCCAATTTTTCTGCAGCATACTGTAACTATCAGGGTTTCAAGCATGTATGGTTTTTCAGTATTTCTAATGAATATTGATAATATATTTGCATACATTTGGTACATAAATCAGGTTAATTTGCATGGCGTTGACCACTCTCTCCCCTCAAAGACTACCAACAGTGGGTTAATTAGTGCCAAACTGTGAAGCTGTTTTGTCAGTAATGAACTGAGGCCACAAACTCATTTCACACAGGCCATTTTTTTTTTTAAGTCCCTATGAATCCAAATCAGGTGTGAACTGGTGTACTTAAGGTCACAGGCTCCATAATCCTTGAATCAATTTCTTCGAGGCATCCAGTCCCCCTTACAATTATGCTTTTAATATTTCCCAGGTGACTAGGAAGAAGGTTCTTTCTTATGCTGGTCTCAAGCTTTGGAATCATCTTCCAAATACTTTACATAAAATTCAAAAAAATATTTTCATTTTTAGGAAGATGATAAAAGCCTTCTGTTTTAATATGGCCTTTCATTAATTACTAAGTCTGGTATTATTCGTTATTCTTTTCAGTGACTATCGTAACTGAGCTCATTTTTATTGTGTATGATACTCTAGCTCTACCATTATTGTTTTTGTCTACTGTGTGTAACCCCGTCTCCGGATGCAGTCCTAACACTGATGGGGGCCATAAAATAATTTATTGTCTCATTGGGGCTGGAACCACTCCTGGCTAGCTCTTTCACAGTCTCTCTTTTCCCTAGGCTCAGGATCCTTTGTTGGTGGGGAGAAAAATTTATTTTTCAAGGCCGAGTGACAAATGTGCTAGGATACTCTTCCCTGGGGAGGTGCACTGAATTATCCTGCTGTGGTACACTAAGTACCAATGAAATACCAGAGTCTTTGGTTTGGCGTCCCAAAAAAGTCTTTACTGATGGATAATGGTACAAATATAGTCCTCAGCACCACAGAGAGATTCTGAAAATACAGTCTCTTTCCCTCAATCTGTGCAGGAATCTATTACCAAGACAGAGAGGCTCTCGATTTCTAGGGAGTGGAGGCAGCAAGGCTTTCAAGTGGGCAGGGCATCCTTTGCTGGGATAGGAAAAAAAGCCTGATGAAAAGAGTAATCATAGTCTATGCACAGAAAGTCCAATCCTCTCTCTCCCCAGGAGGTGAAGACTCCACATGGGCATCCTCACAGGTTTCAAATTGTTCTTTATTCATAGTTAGTTGTTTGTTCTTCTCTCTCTTTCTATCAAATCCCTAATGGCAGGGATCCCTTCTGGAATAAGCAGCTCCAGTTGTTCCTTAGTCAAGTAGGAAGAGGGGCAACAAAACCTTCCTCCCATATCTTGAACAAAAATCTGCTTCCCAAAAACTGAATCAAAACCCCAGAAGGTCCTGACTTCGGGTCACCACCCTGTCCTTACCGAGGTGTTAGTGGTGCAGATCTTCTCTAGCCTGGATCTCCCAAGTTGAGAGTTTCCTGTGCCCTCCCCCCGGGCAGCAACCAGGGGTCTCACCAGGCTTCTTACAAATAAAAGTCTCTGCCCAAAAAAAACCCCAAAATAACCCGGGATACAGTCCTTATCCACCAGGGAGTGGCTAGCAGGGCAGATGCTTGACCTGTCTCACAGACTCCAGGCAGGGTTTGCCTGAGCCTTAGAGAAGGCCTCAAAAATCTAACTCAGGCAAAAGGCTCCAAACATTTCCTATAACTCCAAAAATTAACTGCACTGCACCCAGAGCTCTTAGGAGAGATTTAATTTTAGGTCCTCTCAAATGGAACGGCCATTTCAGAACCCTCAAATGGAGGAGCTGTGTTGAATGATGCCTCCCCCTAGTTGACCCAGAGCTTACTGGTAATGAGCCCAGAGGGGCCATGACAAGTGTTATGAAATTATTTTTGTAATAATTTTGTGTTTTGGATTGGTTTGAAGTTTTTTGTTTTGTGATTTATATTATGCCTTTTATGATTATGTATGCCTGTGGTTGTGTCATCCATAGAGCATAACATTATTTAAATTTATAGCCTGCTCTTCATAAATAAGCAAATTCCCAAAAGATGCAATATCAAAAAAAGTTTGTCAAAATTCAAATACACAACTTCAGCGTCACTTCTATCATTTAAAGTTACTTGCAATTTTCTTGAAAAAATGGAGTCAGACTAGCCACATCCTGCACCCATTTTCTGATTTGTGGCCCCATGGCCCGGTAATTTCCATAGTAACATATTTTTCCCCTCTCTCTTACCTTTGCTAGAGTTAAAAGGAACAGCAGTTTCCAGGTTCCCCCCACCACCCCCAATATATGTTTTCCGAGACACTAGGTGGCGGAGCTCTCTCTAAGTCTAGTAAAATCTTTCAGCCAGGGGCTCCCTCCTGCCTGTTGCTAGCAGGGCTTTGCCTGCTACCATCCTGATGAACCAGATAATAGTGCAGACATTTAACTTCGGGAAATACCCCAGTGAGAGCATCCTTGATGACATCCACAGTACAGAGTATTGTCAGCAGTGTCCACGAACAGTTTCATTGAATTCCAGGGATCATGAGCAGCCTACACAGCTGGCCAGTGTAATCATCTCCAGGCGCCTCTACTGGTTGGAGGTTTCTTCCAGTGAACTGCACACTATCTGGGTTCAAGGGGCAATGCTGTGAGCTCCGTGAAGGAAGGTCAGACCCTGAAAATAGTTGTAGTAAGTATGGAGAAGATTGCTGCCAAAATCAAGCATGTGAGCAGCCAAACTGCTGGTGGTGCAGAACAGATAAGGACATGTGTCCTGCTGTCAGGATCCCAGGAAGTGGCAGATTACCAACTGTGACTATATGGTCAAATTTCCAAATGAGAAAGGTCATTAGTGGAGTACCACAGGGATCAGTACCAGGACCTGTGCTGTTCACCATATTCATAAATGATCTAGAAAAGGGAACAAGTGAGGTAACCAAATTTGCAAATGAAAAAATTACTCAAAGTTCTTAAAAGAGCAGCAGACTGCAAGAAATTGCAGAAGGACCTTGTAAGACTAGGAGACTGGGCAACTGAATGGCAGATTAAATTTAATATGCAAAAAGTACAAAAATGATGCACATAAGGAAAAATAATCCCAACTACAAGTACACAATGCCGAGTTCTGTTTTGAGTCACCACCCAGGAAAGGCCCTAAGCAATATGCACAGAAATAGACATTAATACAATAACAAATTTTAAAACATATTTAAAGCAAACTTACACAGAGATTA
Organism: Rhinatrema bivittatum; assembly: GCF_901001135.1. Lineage (NCBI taxonomy): Eukaryota > Metazoa > Chordata > Amphibia > Gymnophiona > Rhinatrematidae > Rhinatrema > Rhinatrema bivittatum. Next base: position 46,959,885 of record NC_042623.1, on the reverse strand, counting down.
TGACAATTGCTATTTTATGAAAGAAATAGCCATCTTCAGGTTTATTTTCAAATTGCCTGCAGAATCAGTAGTGAACTTTAGACCATCTGCCAGATACTACTGATCCAGACTGGCCACCACTGGAGCCAGAACACTGGCTCAATGGACCTTGTTCTGATTCAGCGAGAATTTCTTGGGCTCTTCAATGGGAGTATTGCTCCAATGCCTCAGAGGGTGTTATAAGTTAGTCTTTGTTAAGCCTACCGTTGGAAATATGAAAGGTTAATGTATGCATGGAAGGGCACAGTATGGAACTGTCTGTACAGAGGAGGAATTCTGCATTTAAGTTTTTGCATCAGGAGAAAAACAGGATCAAGATCATCACAATCTCTATTGTATCTCTGGAGAAAAAGTTGGAGAAACTCCAGGATTAAAATGGTTTCCATTATTAAGAATAATGTGACCTTACATGCTAAAATGAAGAATCTAGAAAAACACAAACGGCGGGATTTTCAATCTGTCAGTTTTTCCCCAAAATCCTGTCTGTCTATCTCTGCACTTGATATGTTCAAAACATACTCGACTGGCATCTTGAAAAGTACCTTTGGAGACAATGCCTCCATGACAACTAGAATGCCATAAAGAAAATACAAGGATGATTTTAGATGTCAAATATAATGATGTGCAGGATTTTTTTGTGATATTTGTTTATTGATTATTTTAAATGAATGTTTGTTATTCCCCACCTAATATTTTAAGATCGAGCAGGTAAGAAATGGTTTTCAATAAATAAACTGTGAAGGTATACTGTCTGTCTCCTTTAAGGAGGTAAGCTGGGAAGCATGGCAGACCACAGGAGTCAGCTGCCTTTTGACAGTTTGGACATAGACTTAGTTAACAGATATAAGCAACAGCTTACAACCAGTTCAATGCTAATTGTGAATTTTATCCTCAAGGCAAAAGGAGGACTGGGTCCTAAAATTGTTTTAGCCATCATCAGTATGTTTTGTTTATAGATTTCAAAGCATGGGATTTCGCAATGGAGGGTTTAATTTTTTCTCAAGTTTTCATGTGTCAAGTTACTTATCAAAATACTTATGTATTTTTGTCCTGCGTAAGGTCTTCTTTTCTGAGGGATAAATATATTTAAGTTTAGCTTCCAGACATAGTTAAACAGCTGCATCCTGTACACTGCCAAGAAAGTTTGTAAACCCCAAGTATAATAATGAGAATTACAAGTTCTTACCATGATAGATACCCTTTTTAAGTGAAATCAGTTTTTTCTTATGCAATAAAACGAGTATAAGTTAAACAATTCCATGTTCATGTTTGTAAGACATGATAATGTACAAAGTAAGAAGAGCAAGTTTGCTTACCGTAAACGGTGTTTTCCTTAGATAGCAGATGAATTAGCCATGCTGTCTGGATATGTCTTCCGTGCCACTAGGTGGCGGAGCTCTCTCTAAGTCTAGTAAAATCTTTCAGCCAGGGGCTCCCTCCTGCCTGTTGCTAGGATTGCCTCAGGTTCCTCAGTCAGTATCAAAACAAGTAAGTTATGTTAGAACTGTCCTGGGAGGCAGGCGGGCCAGCATGGCTAATTCATCTGCTATCTATGGAAAATACCGTTTACGGTAAGCAAACTTGCTCTTTTCACGTAGATAAGCATCTGAATTAGCCATGCTGTCTGGGAGTCCCCAGCTGATGTATTGAGCAGGTTTGTTACGTTCAGAGTGCTTGATGTGCTCAATATTAGAAGTAATGGCGGACAGTTCCTATGAAGGCTTTCTGTTTGTAGATTTTGTGCTCTTCTGGAGGATAGTCCGACTCATTAGTGCATCAACCGCTGATTGTTTGTTCAAACAATAGTGGGATGTGAAAGTGTGTAACGAGGACCATGTCGCTGCTTTACAGATAGATATCGGTGATTGGCACTTCATGGAGGTTGGCTATGGAAGCTGCCATTGCGCGTACCTGATGTGCTTTTGGTGCTGCAGGTAATGTTTGTGATATTTGAGTATAGCAAAACTGAATGCAGTTGGTTATCCATGTGGATAAAGTTCTTTTTGTTACTGGCCGTCCCTGTGAATTTGGATTGAATGAAAGAAAGAAATAATTGGGATGGCCTATTTGGAGAACCTGTACGCTGCTTGTAGTAAGCCAATGTACTTTTACAGTCTAAAGTATGTAATGTTCTATCATTGTCGTTGTGATGAGGTTTTGGATGAAACGTAGGCAAGGTGATAGTCTGGTTAATATAAAAACTGGAAATCACCTTTGGTAGAAACATTGGGTGTGTCCGTAAGGTCACTTTGAGGTGGTGAAATTGAAGATAAGGAGGGAAGTGAACCAGAGCGTGCAATTCACTTATTCTTCTCGCTGAAGTTATTGCTACCAGAAAGATCACCTTCCACGAGAGGTAACGAAGGTGACAGGTTTCTAAAGGTTCGAACAGTGGAAGCATGAGTTGTTCGAGAACTGTGTTAATGTCCCACGGTACTGGTGACTTCTGTAATGGTGAACATAAGCATAATACTCCTTTCATGAATCTGGAAACTAAAGTATGACATGAAATAGGCTCTCCATTAAGAGGGATGTTTCTTCGGTAAGTTAGGAGCCGGATGAGTCGGAGGGATCTCCGGTGCGTCGGCAGGATCGGGTTGCATCGCAGGAGCATCGGTTGAAACAGACGGTGACACAATGTCTTCTCTGCACAGATGCGTAGGCTCAACGCTTCTTTGACGCAGAATCTGGCATGCGTCGGTGCTTCAATGCGTCGATGATCGCAGTCTTCAATGCTGCATCAGTTCTCTTAACGGTAGAGCGTCAATGCGTCAATGACATGGAATGCGTCGGTGAAGCAAGCAGCCGCGATGCCACCGACGCATCCCCCTCGGCCTGGATTGAGTCTCGACCGGTGGTCAAGAGGCGAAGTCCTGACCTGGGGGGGTCCACTGAAGAGGCTCTCCTCGATGACGGGTCCTTATTTTTTCATTTAGGACCTGGAGAGGAGCGAACAGAGATTTTAGAAGTGGCATAAGAGCCTGAAGCTCTGGATTGTAAGTCTTGGATTCTTGCGGCTCGCTGTCTTTGAGCCCGTGGGGACATGCGTCCGCAGTCCCTACAATTCTTTTGATCATGTTGTGGTCCAAGACATATATAAACACTAGAGATGTGAATCGGAACCGGAATCGATTCGGATTCCGGTTCCAATTCACATGTGGTTTTTTTTTTCATCTGGCCCGATCGTGGTTTTGTTTATCGGCTGCGCCCGAGCCGATAAACAAAAAACCCACCCCAACCCTTTAAAACTAATACCTTAGCTTCCTCCACCCTCCCGACCCCCCCCAAAAACTTTTTACAGGTACCTGGTGGTCCAGTGGGGGTCCCTGGAGCAATCTCCCGCTCCCGCGCCATCTTGTGCTCCTACCATGTGACGGGGCTGACCAATGGCACCAGGCTTTTGGCAAGTCTTGGGGGACCCTCCTGACCCCCACAAGACTTGCTAAAAGTCCAGCGGGGGTCCGGGAGCGATCTCCTGCACTCGGGCCATCGACTGCCACTAATCAAAATGGCACCGATAGCCTTTGCCCTTACTATGTCACAGGGGCTACCGGTGCCATTGGTCAGCCCCTGTCACATGGTAGGAGCACAAGATGGCGCGGACCATCCAGTGCTCCTACCATGTGACAGGGTCCGGCCAATGGCACGGATACCCTGTCACATGGTAAGGCAAAGGGCCATCGGCGCCATTTTGATTAGTGGCAGCCGACGGCCGGGAGCGGGAGATCGCTCCAGGGACCCCCACTGGACCACCAGGTACCTGTAAAAGGTTTTTGGGGGGGGGGGGGGGGGGGGGGGGAAGCTAAGGGATTAGTTTTAAAGGGTCGGGGTGGGTTTAGGGGTTATTTTTGTGTGCCTTTGTCCCGCCCTCCCCCAAAACGATAAGAGAACCCCCACGATCAATATCGTGGGGTTTTCCTATCATTTTGGGGGAGCTCCCGATTTCTGACGATTTTGAAAATATCATCCGATATTTTCAATCGTCCGAAGCCCAATTCACATCCCTAATAAACACGAAGAGTGGCTATCTGTGGCCAACACAATTTTGCCACATGAGCAAAATTTAAAGCCTGGACGAGGCATAGCTAAATAGACCTTAAAGGTGTTAAAATTGCTGCTTCTTCTGATGTTTTTTCTCTATTTTTATAAACTTTTTTCCTCACAAAATTCAGTTTCTCTCAGGAGAGATGAGCTCCGCGAGGCTAACGGTCGCGTGGAAAAAATGACTGAGGAACCTGAGGCAATCCTAGCAACAGGCAGGAGGGAGCCCCTGGCTGAAAGATTTTACTAGACTTACAGGTCGATACAGTTATGCCGCGTTAGAAAGAGTGCGGCTGTGCCAGGCGCACCCTCGTTCCCCACACGCACAGTTCTCTTCACCTACCGCTCGATACTCTCTTCAAATTGCATGCAAATGCATGCCGCGTCTGCGAAGCGTTAGGCGAAGGTTAGGCCCGCGCAACCCATTTTACTGTATAGAGCGCCTATACAGTATCCTGGGTGCGCGGGCCTAACGCTTCATGGCCACGCTGGTATCTGTCATTTCAAATGACATTTGAAATGACAGGTACCAGGAAATGGACAGTTATGTTCTCCGATGCTCGGCAAACTTTCCCCCAGCCCCCGCTCACCTGCCCTGGCCGCGTCTGGTCTCCGGTGCAGCCCCAGTCCTGTCCCCTCCTCCTGAAGCAAAAAAAAAAACGAAAAAGTAGCAAGAGAGCGAGGGGAGAGACGGGCAATCCTAGGCTCGGGCCTGCTAGCCCCTTCTCCTCTCCTCCCAAAGCAGGGCGCGAAAAGCAGCCTTGCTCCGGGAGGAGGGGGGGGCAGTTTAAAGCGACGAAGCGACTTACTTTTGCAGCCCCCCCCCCTCCGGACATCGGCGACGACCGCGGCTCCAGCCTCCAGCTGTCAGACAGATGCATCGCACATGGGAAAGCGGCTCCTATGCGTGCAATTGGCTGCTCAAGACGTGACGTCACGACGTTTGGCGTCACTGCATGTGACGTCACGTCTTGAGCAGCCAATTGCACGCATAGGGGCCGCATTCCCACGTGCGATGCGTCTGTCTGACAGCTGGAAGCTGGAGGCAGGAGCCACGGTCGTCGCCGATGTCCAGGGGGGGCTGCAAAAGTAAATCGCTTCGTCGCTTTAAACTGCCCCCCCCCCCCTCCTCCTGGAGCAAGGCTGCTTTTCGCGCCCTGCTTCGGGAGGAGAGAACAAGGGACTGGCAGGCCCGAGTGTAGGATTGCCCGTCTCTCCCCTCGCTCTCTTGCTACTTTTTTTCGGGGGTTTGTTTTTTTTTTTGCTTCAGGAGGAGGGGACAGGACTGGGGCTGCACCGGAGACCGGACGCGGCCAGGGCAGGTGAGCGGGGGCTGGGGGAAAGTTTGCCGTCTACCCTTACCCCTGCCTCTAACACTGGGGTAAGGGTAGGCGGTAAGTTAGCAGGGTAAACGCGCGGCAAAACGGCAGGGTAAAAAAGCGATAGTCGGGGCACGCGTTACTGTATGGGAGGGAATAGCTAATTCACTCGTTTACATTTAATATACATGCCGCGGGCGGAAGGGGCACCCGGGGATTTTAAGAGGCGGTAGGGATGAGTTAAAGGGGATAGTGTATCGCGGGAAGGGCTAACGCGGCCAGAAAGTGAGTAGAAGGCGAGTTAGGAGCAGGGTAACCGCAGCCGCACTTTACTGTATCGATCTGTTAGAGAGAGCTCCGCCACCTAGTGGCAGGGAAGACATACCCAGAGAGCATGGCTAATTCAGATGCTTATCTACGTGAAAACAATAACACTAAGCCAGAATTAGTGTGAGAGAAATAGTAAATGGACCTCTAGTTTCCTTAGCACAATTAATTGGCTAATTAGAATCAGGTGTTTAAATAATTGAACAAGTAGTAAACCACCCAAAAGAATAAATCTGCACAACTGAGTATGAGCATCTTCTCTTATATAGAAGTCCAAAACGTTCCAAGTTTGGTCTTTATCATAAAAGCCAAAGGAAACTTGTCATGCCATGATAAAAATAAATTTTGGAGGACATACAAAAAAAAAAAAAAAAAAAGATTAGCTGATGATCATGAATGCAAGCCTGGATTAAGATATAAATCACAATATGAATATTCAGCTGAAAAGGAACTCTTATTGAAATGTGTATAGCAACCTTCATAAATAGCCTCAGTATATTTGTGGCTTATTTGGTAAAGCCTATGGTATTCTGAGCTGGTATAATCATAGGTTGCATGAACACTTCTTTTTGCACCAGCAGGCGCTAAAGATATGGCACAAACACTGTATAATTAAATTTGCTAGTGTGTGCACTTATCTTGAATAAACGCAGGAAAAAGATGGCAGGATAGTCCTGAAGTGTTTCCTCCGACACATTGGTGTTTCGGAGTCTGTTACTCCTTCTTCAGGGACCTTCAGAAACTGAACGGCATGCTGGCAGGTGTCATTGCTGTAGTGCACCACACAGATAATCGCCGCTTCAACATTAAGAACTGATTAAAAAACGCTGAAAGCACATAGAAGGCTTGTTTTCACCTGAAGGTCCCTGAAGAAGGAGTAACAGACTCCGAAACACCAAGGTGTCGGAGGAAACACTTCAGGACTATCCTGCCATCTTTTTCCTGCATTTATTCAAGATAAGTGCACACACTAGCAAATTTAATTATACAGTATTTGTGCCATATCTTTAGCGCCTGCTGGTGCAAAAAGAAGTGTTCATGCAACCTATGATTATACCAGCTCAGAATACCATAGGCTTTACTAAATAAGCCACAAATATACTGAGGATATTTATGAAGGTTGCTATACACATTTCAATAAGAGTTCCTTTTCAGCTGAATATTCATATTGTGATTTGATTCTACTTTTCAGCTATATTTTCGGGTTTTCATTCCTTACTAAGTTTGGATTAAGATATAGGCAACTGCCTCCAGCGTCAAATTCATATAGGCACCAGAGCGTTTCTACCACTGCCATTCCTAAATATGAACCTGCAGCTGCGGCATCTGAAGATAAAGTAAAAGCAGCATGGGATCTTCAGCAGCCCTCATGCAGTGCCACGCCTCCTCCTCCTGCAGACTTCCTGTTATGTAAACATGTGGAAGGGGCGGGGCATCGCAGGGTCCGTTAGCACGCAAGTTGTGCTAAAGGTCTACACTGCTTTTACTTATTTATTTATTTATTTTATTTTATTTTATATACCGGCAGCCGTTTGCACATCGTGCCGGTTTACAGATAACTTACAACCAAGGAAATATAGGCAAAGCCTTTACAAGGAACAGTTTGTAACATAAACTCAGTAACATTGCAATAAACAAGATAAATGGATAGGGGAGAGAAGGATACATAAGGAAAAGATATGTACAGGGGTTTGAGGATAATGTGATAAACACATAGATTATATGCAGGCTAGGATAAGCGCAGAGGAACAATGATTGAGGGGGAAAGGCGGGTACAAACTAATATTTTAGGTTTGAAGTTCATTAGGGGGGTGGGTGCAGGGGGTAGGTCCTGAAGAAGGGGTGTTGGTGGGGGTAGGCGGTTGGGTAAGGATGTTTGTAAGGGGTGATGAAGATTGTGATTGGGGGTATGCTTGGAGGAAGAGCCAGGTTTTGAGTTTCTTTTTGAAGGTGGGTGTGGAGGTTTCGGTACGAAGGTCAAGGGGCATGGAGTTCCAAAGGGAAGGGCCTGCTAGGGAGAGGGCCCTTTTGGTGGTGGACATGAGTCTTGTGGATTTTATGGAGGGGTGAATAAGGGTTCCACGGACCAAGGATCGGGTGGGTCTGGTAGAGGTACGTGGGAGGAAGGGGGGGTTTAGCCAGTTGTAATGTTCATTAGTAATACTTTTGTGGATGAGGGTAAGGGTCTTGTAGATAATGCGTGAATGAATAGGTAGCCAGTGGAGATTAATGAGGGTGGGAGTAATGTGGTCTTTCTTTTTGGCATTAGTGAGGATGCGTGCAGTGGCATTTTGAAGGAGTTGGAGAGGTTTGATGTGGGAAGCAGGGAGACCAAGTAGGAGTCCGTTACAGTAATCAATCTTTGAGAAAATTATAGATTGAAGTACTGTGCGGAAATCAGAGAAGTAGAGGAACACCCCTGGTGTGCAGATCTTCAGGAACCCCTGGTGTGGTTCCTGAAGATCTGCGATCGACGGGTGCAACACTCTGGCTGTACTCTCCAGCTCTGCCCCTCTCTCTCTCTCTAAATTGACCAATCCTCTCTCTACAACCACACATCTCTCTTAAGCTCTTCCTACACTTCACAGTGTTTCCTGACCTTGGACAGGCATTTACTACTAGTTAAAATATATTCTTTTTGTATGAGTTATTTATTCAATGGGATTATCTCTCTCTCTTATTTGGGTTTAGATTAGGATCTAAGCTATGTCTGGGTATAAACCTTACTAAAGTAGATTGTCCTATGCGGTTCACACACTTTATCAGCACCAGATGTTGAAAATAGAAATAGGGTCCTTCAATGTACTCAACATAATGTGCTATTGGCTATTCTTTGTCTTTAAATTCAATTAAGTTAAATTTTCTTCATAGAATGTTCGCTCTGGTCTTCATTGATAATTTGTGCTCTTGATGAGACATTAATCATTAATATCATATTCTTAATAGATCTTTTTTTCTATAATAATATTTTAAATAATTTATGCCATTTCTTACTCTTGGATTTATTATAAAGCACATAAAAACATTTTTGAAATACAGAGCTGGGATAATCTAACAGGATTAATTTGCTCCGTGTCCATGCTGAGCTCATTTTATTACTACTTGTTTGATACACTGCTGTCTCCTCCTCCATAAGAACATAAGAAATTGCCATGCTGGGTCAGACCAAGGGTCCATCAAGCCCAGCATCCTGTTTCCAACAGAGGCCAATCCAGGCCATAAGAACCTGGCAAGTACCCAGACTCTAAGAAGATCCCATGCTACTGCTGCCAGTAGTAGCTGAGGCCATTCCCTAAGTCAGCTTGATTAATAGCAGTTAATGGACTTCTCCTCCAAGAACTTATCCAAACCTTTTTTAAACCCAGCTACACGAACAGCAGTAACCACATCCTCTGGCAACAAATTCCAGAGCTTAATTGTGCGTTGAGTGAAAAAGAATTTTCTCTGATTAGTCTTAAATGTGCTACTTGTTAACTTCATGGCATGCCCCCTAGTCCTTCTATTATCCAAAAGTGTAAATAACCGATTCACATCTTCTCGTTCTAGACCTCTCATGATCTTAAAGACCTCTATCATATCCCCCTTCAGCCATCTCTTCTCCAAGCTGAACAGCCCTATCCTCTTCAGCCTTTCCTCATAGGGGAGCTGTTCCAGCCCCTTTATCATTTTGGTCACCCTTCTCTGTACCTTCTCCAGTGCAACTTATTTTTTTTTAGATGTGGTGACCAGAACTGTATGCAATATTCAAGGTGCAGTCTCACCATGGAGCAATACAGAGGCATTATGACATTTTCCGTTTTTATTAAACCATTCCCTTCCTAATAATTCCTAACATTCTGATTGCTTTTTTGATTGTTGCATCACACTGAGCTGGATGCCAAAATCTTTTTCTCTTGTACATACACATCTTATCGCAAATATGATACATAGAAGTTACACAAAGACCCAAGTTTTGAATTTCAGAAATATAGACTTTTTCGAAATGGGGATATTCCTGGAAGAAGAACTAAAGGACTGGGAGAAAATAGGTGAGGTAGAACAACAGTGGGCCAAATTAAAAGAAGCTATTACAAAGGCAATAAATCTATATGTTAGAAAAGTAAACAAAAAAGAGTAAGAGGAGAAAGAAACCGATCTGGTTCTCAAAGAAGATGGCTGAAAAATAAAAGCAAAAAGAACAGCATTCACAGTATAAAGGATCCCAAAAAGAGGAACACAGTAAAGAATAACTGGTGAATCTGAGGGAGACAAAGAAAGAAATCAAAAAAGCAGAAGGTCAAGCGGAAGAAAGGACTGACAAAGAGGTAAAACAAGGTGACAAAACATTTTTCAGATCTATCAGAGAAAGAAAGAAGGCTCTTAGTGGTATAGTGAAATTGAAAGGTGATGGGGAGCAATGTGTGGAGAAAGATGAAGAAATAGCAGAAATCTTAAGCCAATACTTCAGTTCGGTGTTCATTAAAGACGACCCTGGAGAAGGACAATGTTGATTAACAAGACCATGGATGGGAGTACAGTAGATGCAACTCTGTTTACAGAAGAGTATGGGAAGAGCTAGGAAACCTGAAAGTGGACAAGGCCATGGGGCTAGATAAGGTGCATCCCAGGATACTGAAGGAGCTTAGAGATGTGCTGGCAGGACCCCCAAACAACCAGTTCAATAGATCCCTGGAAACAGGAGTGGTGCCATGTGATTGGAGAAAAGTGGTTATGGTCCTGCTTCACAAGAGAGTGGTAGCAGGGAGGAGGCTGGAAACAACAGGCCTGTTAGCCTCAGTTCTGTGATAGGAAAATTAATGGAGACTCTGCTGAAGGAAAGGATAGTGAACTATTTACAATCTGGTGGCTTACTTGAACCGAAGTAGCATGGATTCACCAGGGGAAGTTCCTGCCAGATAAATCTGATTGACTTTTTTGAATGGGTAACTAGAGAACTGGATCAAGGAAGAGTGCTCGATGTGATTTACTTGGATTTTAGCAAAGCTTTTGATACAGTCCTGCACAGGAGGCTCGTGAAAAAAAATGAGTAGCTTGGGAGTGGATTCCTAACTGGTTGACTGACAGGAAACAATATGAAATGATAAATGAAACCCGCTCTGATGAGAGAACGGGGCTAGGTGCAGCACCTCAAGGATCATTTTTGGGACCAGTTCTGTCCAATATCTTTGTGAGCGAAAATGCAGAGGGGTTAGAAGGAAATGTTTTTGTCTATTTGTGGATGATACTAAGATTTGCAATACAGTGGACACGCCTGAAGGAGAAGAGAAAATGAAAAGTGGTCAAAGATTTGGCAGCTGCCAAGAAGTGCAGAGTTGTGAGCCTGGGATGCAGAAATCCAAAAGAGCTGTATGTGATGGGGGTGGGGGGGAGTGAAAGACTATCATGCACGGAGCAGGACAGGAACCTTGGGGGAATTGTGTCCTGTGATCTTAAGGTTGCACAGCAATGTGACAAGGCGGTTGCTAAAGTCAGAAAGATGCTGGACTGCATAGAGAAATAACTAGCAGAAAACAGGAAGTGATAATGCCCTTGTACAGATCCTTGGTGAGGCCTCACCTGGAGTAGTGTGTTTAGATCTGGAGATCGTACCTCAAAAAGTATAGAGACAGGATGGAGACGGTCCAGAAGACGGCAACCAAAATGGTGAGGAGTCTGTTTCAGAAGACCTATGAGGAGAGGCTGAAGGATGTAAATATGTATTCCTGGGAGGAGCCAAGATGGTGGCAAGCTACTAGCGGCAGCACGGAGCTGTTCTTGGATTTCCTGAATTTTCTCGTAAAGAAAACTAAAAATGTCTCCAAAACGCAAAGGCCAAGTAAGGGTATTTCCCTCCATACCACCTACTCTACCAGGACAGCGTACAATCCCGGAGCTAGCCACGGCTTACCAGAAAATGGGGGAAGCTTACCCCACTGATGGAGTGGCGTCAGGAGCGTCGTTTGCATCTGGGGATATCTCTCTTAGCCCCCCAAACCTGCGGAATCAAGTGGCCCCAGAACCTCCAAATCTTACCGCAGTAATGACCATCCTGGAAGCCGAACGAAAGAGTCCTGCACATGGATCCGAGGCGGTGAGACGAGGCCCGGAAACACCAGTAGAACCTGAAAGTCCGGAAGCACCAGGAGCAGCCGTTCTGACTCCATTTGGCCCTGAAGGGAGTGGTGAGTTACCTCGTACGGAGGAAACTGTGGGTCAAAATGTGGCGGAAGATCCTCGAGGGCAGCTGGGGAACTTGGTGAACAAGGATTATGGAAAACCTGATACGGTAACTCTGGACTCCCTGTGGAAACTGGTTGCCTCTTATGGCCCTATGTTTTAAGGGCTAACGAGGCAGTTGAATTCATTGTCTGTGAAGTTGGACAAAGTGTCCCAAGAACACAATGATTTATTGCAGGAGAACACCAACAAGATATCCATATTACAACAGAAGGTTAAGTCGACACAGAACATTTGCAATATGTTAGTTCAAGACAAACAAGTGATGAATAGAAAAGTGGAGTTTATAGAAAATAGACTGAGAAGGCTAAATATAAGAATTCTGAATTTCCCCAAGGTTATAGGGGAACAGCCTCCCACTGAGAAAATACATGCTAGAAGTGTTAAAAATGCCAAGTGAAACTTTACCATCTGTAAATAAAGTCTATTTCTTGCCATATAATAGATCTAATGAGAGGAATGCACCACAGCTTGATTAAAATAATTTAACAGAGTTCTTGGAATCATCAGTTGAAATACATGAGAGAGCAACTTTACTAGTTTCTTTGGTAATAGAATCAGTTGTGAGTTTGGTGATGAAGTTGTATTTTCCACATATGGGAGAGAGTTTTATGGGACAACGTGTCCAAATCTTCCCAGACTTATCGAAAGCAACGCAAGAGAGGAGGAAAGACTTTTTTTCTATGAGACAGAAATCTAATCTATTGGGGGCAAAGTTTCTTCTCAGATATCCATACAAATGTATCGTTACTTATAATAAAGATATATATATATATATAATGCCCCAGAACAACTAAGAGTATTCCTAGACTCAAGAAAGAGGGCAATGTTAACTTCCTCCCCTATAGAGGATCAAGTAGAATAGTAGGTCTCTTGCTAGGTCTCCCTTCATCCTACTTCAAACCGCTTCAGATGGTACAAAATTCAGCAGCCCGACTACTGACAGGTGCCAGGAAAAGAGACCACATATCTCCCATCCTGAAAGAGCTTCATTGGTTACCAGTACACTTCCGAATCATGTACAAAGCCATATCTGTCATATACAAAACCATACATCAACTCACCTCCTAACTTTTAGAAAAAGACTTAAGACTTGGCTGTTCAAGCAAGCTTTCCCGGACACAATCTAATGACATCACGGTCTCCTTATCAAAACAAGCAGCCCTCAGCCATGCTCTCTGTATATAGTATTTAATTTGTATATTGTTTAATTGTTACCAATCTATCCTCTCTCTTCCTCCTTCTCCCAGTTCTGCTACCCTTGTTAAATGTAACTGCACCTTCGGTCACCACAGTTCCAGTTTGATGTATCTACTGCACTCCTGTTTCATGTAAACCAGCAAGATATGTTGTCATGATTGCCGGTATATAAAAACCTTAAATAAATAAATAAATAAATAAATAAATAAATAAAATAATTTGTATAGCTTGTTAAGCATAAGCTTAATTTGTAATTTCCATTGAGACTCCCTTTCTTTTTCTTTTCCTCCCCTCCAAGACAAAGATTGTGGTCTAATCATTATATTATTTTTCTTTCTTGATATGGATAGTAAAATTCTGAATATAAATTTGTTTCTGTATTTCTATGCAAAGTACTCTTTGTAAATTATGTAAAACTGCATAAATAAAAAATATATATATATATGTATACCTTGGAGGAGAGGAGATGCAGGATAGATATGATATAGACTTTCAGATACCTGATAGGTATTAACGATGCACAAACTTCTAACCTCTTCCATTGGAAAAGAAGACTCAGAACTACATCAGGAGGTATTTCTTCACAGAGAGGGTGATGGATGCCTGGAATGCTCTCCCAGAAGAGGTGGTGAAGACAAGAACAGTTAATGAATTAAAAAGGGCAAGGGATAAACACTGTGGATCCCTAAAGGCATAAAGAATGGATGGCGAAACATTTCCTCATGGAGGTAACCTGCACAGAGTGGCAGTTACTACCCTTAAGAGAACACATGGGGTTAACCTGAACAGAATGGCAGGTGCTACCATAAGCAAATTGCAGGGCAGACTGGATTGACCATCTAATCTTTTATCTGCTGTCATGACTATGTAACTATGCTACAAGGTTGGTAGAAGAACAGTAGTTACCTAGTTCCAGTCATTTTGTGAAAATTACACTTAATGGTTGTGCTCTATAAGTTCCCGAAGCAATCTCTGGTGAAATTTAATGAAATCTTAATGCCATGTTCACATTGATCTATGGTAAATATCTCAGACTTTTTTTCATATACAGATACATCATGCATCCAGCCTGTTCCTACTCTAGGCCATCATATACCATATTACTATATTTCTTCATTTGTCTTTTCCATCTTGGCTAAATATTAATGCAAAGTACCTACTAAGCAAGATTATCTTTGCCAGTATTTGTGGCTGATTTGAATTACTGTCTCACTGCATATGTCATGCACATCTTTATTATTTACAGATATTTCAGATATCTCTTCAGCCAGAATCTTTCCAAAGTCCAGTATCCCTGATAGCAGCTTTATAATGTTCTATAAATTTGTCACACAATTTTTGCTTTTCTAAATTTTGTAATGGTTTATCTCATACTCATTTCAGTTGTCATCAACACTTGTCAGTTTCTCTACTTTCTGTCCTCTGATGACCACAGCAACTGTGCTAGATACTACTGTATTTTATTAAAAAAAACAAAACAGATATGTGCCTTACCATATTTGACAACACGAAGAAAAAGTAAATTCTAGCAAGCTCAGAAAATTAGCAAGGTTGAAAAATGATAAAATCACTTTTAGAAAAACTTATTTCCTTCACATATTTGGGACTGGCTTCTAAGCAAGGAAAGAGTGGGGGAGGTGACAGGGAAGAATATGCTCCCAGCTTCCTTCTTACCGATGGGGAACCCTTCAGGAAGCAAATAGAGCAGTCAGCAGCTCCCCAAAACATGGAGTGCAGCCTAGTAGTTAGAGCAGTGCTCTGCGAGCCAGTGAAACCAGAGTTCACACCCTGCTGTCACTCCCCGTGACCTTGGGCAAGTCATTTCACCCTCCATGGCCTCAGGTACAAACTTGTGAGCCCCCTGGGAACAGGGAAATACCTACAGTACTTTAATGTAGTCCAGAAAATAAATAAAATCAAATTTTGAAAGACCTTGAAATCCTGTTAGAGGTAACACGGGTTTTCTTGCTGTATGCCCAGCTTCAACTCATGGAGTTCAATTAAAGATTAGAAGGCATCCTGTTGAATGCTTACTCAATATAATCTTAACCTACATGACTTTGAAGTGGCTAGGCTAAATGTCTTTCTATTTTTTTTTAAGCACAGTACTGAATTTCACACCAAAAAACGATTATACAGCCCTTACTGTATAAGCAGGTGCAAAATCTGGAGCTGCTGCACACAGAAAAAACAATATAGTAAAGTATAGGAGTCTTTTTTGATGAGTATCCTTTTGTATAAGAATGAATGGATGAACTTTCATCTCTGCAGACTAATTCTCTTTGATTGCATGTGTTTACCATGTGTCCGTCTCAGGATCTTTACTGTATTAGATAAGGATTTTAATTTACCTTATTTATACGATGTAACACGCTCAGAGCACATTTGGTAGATGGGAGAGCTATCAAACCCAAAACAATAATACTGGTACAGAAGTTCTGGAAAAACACAAATTTTATATTTCTCTGCCTCAAAGCCTTCAGCTTCCAGCAACGGAACATTCTATCAAGTGATACAATAGGAACCTCTGTGTTAAAGTAACAAATCATGTACATTTGTCAGTTGTAAGAGAACACACTACACAATATTACCTCTTTTTTTTTTAATGCAAATCAACAAACCTGTTGACAGCACGTATTTTTCTCACTTCCAGTGTGAATGCCGCGAACATAATAGAAACAAATGCCAGTAAGGAAGGAAAAGAAACCTGTTGAAACGACAAATGTTTTTTCCACGTCCAAGGTGCAAAATAATATAATACCGGTGCTGAACAAGGTGCTGAACGAGCAGCCCAGGGCACTAAATCAAAAGCAAAGCAGTCTCGAACACGACACTCTTAACAATGAAAGCCCAGGACACATTTCTACAAGTCGCATGAAAAGCAAGATGCCGAGAAGGATCTGCAGCTTCTTCACACAAAAAAAATCACTGCTCAGGGGCTCTTGTCAGGACCCTCCGCCGCAGGGAGGACTGTCTGGCGGCTTTTGATGGCTGCAACGATTCTCTAGCAAAAAGGTTCAAGCAAAACAACGCAGATCCAGGTGAAAGCAAAACATTAAAAAGAGAAGCGAAAAGTACGTGGCACATTTTTTGATCAACAGCTGCAGTGCAACTGGTGTCCAAAAGGAAAACAAACCCACCCGCCCCCTCCGGCGAGAGTGCTGCCGGGTGGGCAGGAAACTCACCTTTTGCTGCCTGCGGGCCATGTCGGTGGGCTGCTTGGCGTTGAAGGGATACGCGATGCACCTCACGACGAACACATAGAGCTGCAGGCGCACCCGGCGCTCCCTCTCCTCCCGCTGCAACCTCTCCTGCTCCTCCCGGCCCTCGCTGCTGCTGCCCGCCGACGGGCTGGGGCTGGCCGGTCTGCCCGCCTGCTCGCGGCAGTCCCGGCTGGGGGGCGGCAGCGACTTCTGCGAGCCTCCGGCCACCAGCACATCGCGCCGCTCCTCTTCCAGCAGCCCGTCCGACTCCTCTTCGCTGGACGACGGGTCCAACATGCCGGGGGCTTCACTTTCTTCGTCCCCCAAACTATTTTCTTTGTGGGGGAGTTTTGCGTAAATTCGTTTCGGCGTAGCCAGACGAAGAGGCGGTGGTTTCTTCTTCTCCTCCCTGTTGCTGAAAGGAAAGTCGGAACACCTTTCTGGACACGTCGAGTTTTCCTCCAGACCAGGCTGTTTCCTCACCGAGTGGAGAGGGAAGGGCGAAGGGGGGAGCCTGAGCCCAGAGAGCTCCTATGGCAGCGGCCGGCGGCCTGTCACTCCTCTTCGAGTGACGCCGCGCGCCTCCGCCCGGCGGTTGGAGGCACAGGTGGCAAAAAAACCTGTAGCGCCCACAACAATGCAACACGTGGAATGGAATGTTAAGGAGCCGCCGCGCGCGCGCGCCTGCCGCTCCCCTCGGCTCGCCAATCACCCTACCCACGCCGGGCAGCGCGCGCCCTGGCTCTGCCCGCGCGTCTGTGGAGTGGATGGAACTGGCAGGGTGTTTCCCTTAGAAGGGAAATAAGAAGCTAGGCCCAAAGAGAATAGGAGTCCTCTTAGAAGAGAAGGAAACCTAGGGATACATTGTATTCTTTGAATTGTGTTGTGTCTTTAGCTTTGAAACTGCTAAGGTAAGCAGGTGTGTTTCTGCTTGTTTTTTTGTCTACAACCAATAAGTTTGAGAGAACAGCTAGAGGCTAACCCAAATCTGTTATTTGGCACGCCAAAGATTGCTCATGGAGTCACAGTTGAATACATTTATTTTGTGTCATTTGCTTAGACTTCAGTCCACGATTTAATCATAGGCCTAAAAAACTTACAGAACAATAGTTTGGTTTCTGGACTGATAAAAGCAACCCTTTTTCAGAGTTAGCAAGTTTGGAAACTAGTGGTCAAAAAGAATGATGGTGCATGGAACAATCTCCCATGGAGCCAATAACTACAAAACCAATGACAGTTCAAGAAAGCATGGGACAAGTAAAAAGAATCATTAATTGCAAAGAAGTGAGAGAAAAGTCAGAGATCAACTGGAATCTATGGCACTAGCAGCAAGTAAACTGGGAACACTAGATGGGGCCTTATCTGCTATTATATTTTTTATGTTTTATATTTCTATGTTTTTCTAATGGTGAAGACTGTCAATAAGTTACATGTGCATAAACTCCATCAGCAAAGATATTAAACAGCATCTCCAAATGTTTGGAAATTTGATGGTAGAAAGTTCGCAACCCTACACCCGGCCCAAGGGCGAATGCTGGTTACGGTGTCATTTAGAGTGTGGAAATCAGTTTTTCCATAAAGCCATTGGTTATAATGAGGCTGCGGGCCACTATTGGAGCTTCAGGCCAGCGATGGCCAAAGAATAAAAAAAGAGGCTGAGGGTCACCTCTGGAAACCAGGTTTACTGCGGCCAAAGAAGAAAATGAGAGAGACCAGTGGTAGCTGAAGAATAAAATGAGGCTATGTAAGTGAGAAGGAACCTGCTGGGGGGGGTGTGTGTGTGTGAGAGAGAGAGAGAGAGAGAGAGAGTAAAAAGGAACCTGCTGGGGTGTGTGTGTGTGTGAGTGAGTGTGAGAGAGAGAGGGTATAAAGGAGCCTGTTGGTGTATGTGAGAGTAAAAAGGAACCTGCTGGTGTGTGTGTGTGTGTGAGAGAGAGAGTAAAAAGGAACCTGCTGGGTGTGTGCGTGTGTGTGTGTGTGTGAGAGAGAGAGTAATAAGGAACCTGCTGGGGTGTGTGTGTGTGTGTGTGGGTGAGAGAGAGAGTAAGAAGGAACCTGCTGGGTGTGTGTGTGTGTGAGAGAGAGAGAGTAAGAAGGAACCTGCTTGTGTGAGAGAGAGTAAGAAGGAACCTGCTTTTACGTGTGTGTGTGTATGAGAGAGAGAGAGCGAGTAAGAAGGAATCTGCTGGGGTTTCTGTATGTGAGAGAGAGAATAAGAAGGAACCTCCTGGGGTGTATGTGTGTGTGTCTGTGAGAGTAAGAAGGAACCTGCTGGGGGAGGTTGTCTGTGAGAGCAAGAAGGAACATGCTGGGGTGTGTGTGTATGTGTGTGTGAGAGTAAGAAGGAACCTGCTTTTGTGTGTGTGTGTGTGTGTGTGTGTTTGTGACTAAGAAGGAACCTGCTAGTGGGTGTGTGTGTGTATGTATGCTGGGGGGTGTGAGAGAGTAAGAAGGAACCTGCTGGGGGTGTGTGAGTGAGAGAGTAAGAAGGAACCTGCAGGGTGTGTGTGTGTGTGAGAGAGAGTAAGAAGGAACCTGCTGGGGGGAGGGGGGGTGAGAGAGACTAAGAAGGAACCTGGTTGGGGGGGGGGGGGTGTTTGAGAGAGAGTAAGAAGGAACCTGCTGGGTGTGTGTGTGTGTGTGTGTGTGTGTGTGTGTGTGAGAGAGAGAGAGAAAGTAAGAAGGAACCTGCTGGGGGGGTGAGAGAGAGTAAAAAGGAACCTGGTGGGGGGTGTGTGTGTGTGTGAGAGAGAGTAAGAAGGAACCTGGTGGGGTGTGTGTGTGTGTGTG